>NW_015542345.1:3289843-3290239 GCF_001515605.1 Sinocyclocheilus anshuiensis
GCGGAAGCCCTGGCTTAGCGTGAGCTGAGGCCGGGCTAGCGTGAGCGGAAGCCCTGGCTTAGCGTGAGCTGAGGCCGAGCTAGAGTGAGCTGAGGGGGCGGGGTTGAGAACGGCGCGTCCGGCGGATCCGACGAATGAGCAGCAACCACATGTGACGGACCCCGGGCTGGATTCCGCTTCGTCCACGGTGAAAGTTGATGTATTCCCTCAGCGACCAGCACAGATCAGCTCTAGGCATGACGAAGCGGATATCATCCTCTTTTGGAAGACCAAACAAAGTAGTTTCGCTTTCACAATGAATCACACAGCGTCTTCACGACATGGCTGCAGTGTCAACAAAACTACAGTGAGACTAAAAGTTACGCCTTCTTTCTTTGCATGAACATTTGGGCGGCA
>NW_015542345.1:3290564-3292017 GCF_001515605.1 Sinocyclocheilus anshuiensis
TCTTCTTTATGCACCAAGAGCTTGTAACACTCCAAAGAGAAAGGAAAAATTGAAATTGCATCATATGACCACTTTAAATTAAATTAAATATTCTGTGTTTGAGTAGGTCAGTGGTTCCCAAACTTTTTCTGCCGGGCCTGCCTTTTGTAGATAAAAATATTTTCAAGGCCCCCTCTTTTTTGGAAAGTCTCTTATGCTCACCAAGGCTACATTTATTTATTTTAAAAAAGTAAACACTGTAATATTGTGAAATTTTGTCAATTTAAATGAGCTATTTGAATGTTTTAACACACAGGCTACTGTATTCCTGTGATCAAAGCTGAATTTTCAGCATCATTACTCCAGTCTTCAGTGTCACATGATCCTTCAGAAATCATTCTAATATGCTGATTTGCTGCTCAGTAACCATTTCTGATTATTGTCAATGTTGTAAACATTTGTGCTGCTTCATATTTTTGAGGAAACTATTTTTTCACGATTCTCTTATGAATATTTAAAATGGTCCTTTATGTCAGAGCGTTGGAGTTTGTCAGAAATAGAAAGCGGCATCAGTTTACTGTCATGGATTTGTCGTGTCGTGTCGCTCCGCATCCACAGCAGAGAACATCACTGGGTTCTATTTGCTTTTGTCAAATCGTGCCGCTCACACCTTGTTTTGGTATTTGTGAATCTTAAGTATATTCATAATCTGCTTTACGTTTACCTGGCACTGGAAGTCCTTTCTCAAACTTGTAACTTACATGCTTAGAGCAGAACCATCCTTTCTCAAACTTGTAACTTTCATGCTTAGAGCAGAACCATGCATCCTTCATTTATATTTCTGCATGACTCCCTGCAATACAGCTCTGATTCTTCAATTGCGCCATCTAGTGGTCTGTTATTGATACAACCACAACTGCTACAACTGATAACGGAGCGCTCAAGTGGGTACTGCGAGCCATGTTGAGGTCATTAAAATATGTCAAATTAATATTTTGCGTTCAATTATTTACTTATCAGGCAAGTGGAGGCATGATAAGCAAGAAAATTACACAGTGTAGTAGGGCTGCACAATTAATCGAATTTCTAATTGCGATTACAATTATGGATGCCACAATTAGGTAATCGTTCAAAGCGGCAATTAATCGTTCAAAGTCCACTTATGTTATTCTGCGTGCTTAAGATGCTATTTTTTTCTTTCTACATGTTATCTTAAGGGGTTTTCCCATTATTTTAATTTTAGTTTTAGTATAACATTATAATACTATTCATATTTGTATTTTTTTTTATAATTTAAAGAAGAAACCAATCCGATGTATAGTTGACATTTGAGGCTTAATACTATAGAAAAGCACAAAGTTTTTCAGTTAGAGTGTTTTCAGCTTGTTTATTTTCATATAAAAATACAGCATGCAGTTGCATCAAACAATGGTATAAACATCATTCAATGTAAATTGTGATAATCGTAATTAAT
>NW_015542345.1:3292269-3292782 GCF_001515605.1 Sinocyclocheilus anshuiensis
TATAATACCATTCATATTTTTACTTTTTTTATATAATTTAAAGAAGAAACCAATCCAATGTACAGTTGACATTTGAGCCTTAATGCTATAGAAAAGCACTAAAGGTTTTTCAGTTTGAGTGTTTTCAGCTTGTTTATTTTCATATAAAAATACAGCATGCAGTTGCATCAAACAATGGTATAAACATCATTCAATGTAAATTGTGATAATCGTAATTAATTATCGCAATTACAATTTAAAGGGAATAATCGACAATTATGATTTTTGTCATAATCGTGCAGCCCACCCTGCAGAGGTTTCTTTTGTAAAATAATCTGCTGACTGTACATGATCCCGCAGTTTGGGAACTACTGGAGTAGGCGATTTGTGCTCTATTAATTTGGTATGTTACGATGCCCTATGTGTTTGATTACTAATGCCTGTGTAATACGGCGTTGCACACAGAGGACAAAAACTAGGGATGCACCGATACTGGTATCGGTATCGGGCCCGATACTGAGCTCTTGTACTCGT
>NW_015542345.1:3293345-3303023 GCF_001515605.1 Sinocyclocheilus anshuiensis
TTCACTATAAACATAATTTATTTTCAACCTTAGGCATACACGACTTTCTGGCGAAAGTGAATCTAGCCTGTGTGAAATGCACTAGGCTGTAGTACTGTCCTCTTATTCTGCATCAGTACAAATACCACGTGCACGCGTTGCACGTGTTTTGCTTGCTTCATGAGTGTTTCTGCATTATATGAGTGGCTTTGGAATATAAATCGCTGCACGTTTCAGATGAAAAAACTTCTATTTATGAAAATATCACAGTTAGGAGATTTATAGCTAGTGGTTCTCTGCATTTTTACAACAAATTGCGTGACTACAGTATACTAAGCCGCTGCAATGGAGCAGCTCTAATGCTATTAAATTAAAGATGTAAGCTACCATAGAGAGAGAAAAAAATGAACAGTGAAAGTAATAAAAACTTGTAAAATACATTTTAATGGGCATAATTAAGTGTGAAAATAACCGAAGGATATACAGTGAAACCAAAAATGATTCAGAGACCAGATAAAATTGTTGATATTTTTTTACTAGTGGGTGCAGGACACTATAGTTAATTTATGTAAGTGAGGATAGCAAAATAAAGTAAACTGTGACAAATCATACCCAAAAATTCTTCATTACCTTTCTATCAAAGTTATCTAACATTATCAAACTGAATTTGTTCTGACTCAGTTTAACTCTGAGTTCTTGTCATATTTTATTACCATTTTCTAAACTATAGCGAATAAACTGTGATAATGTGAGAAATGTTGAAGGTGTCTGAATAAATTTTGGTTTGACTGTATCTATTTGATAAATTAAGTTAACCAACTAACATTATACACTCTCTTTTGGTTTCTGTACCCAATATTTTAAAAATTTACAAATGCAATAAAAATATCGGTACTCTGTATCGGCAAGTACCAAAAATAAAAGTATCGGTATCGGGCGAGTACTGGAAAAAGTGGTATCGGTGCATCCCTAACAAAAACGTTCAGCCTCGACTCTTTATCGTCATTTGTGTTCAAATTTGCAAAGCGTACCAAATTGAACAAAACAATATAAATGCAAAATTTGAATTCATGAATATATAACGGTATCCACGGTATAGCAAAATCGATATCATGGAACAACATAATACCGGTAGTCACTTTCATACCGGTATAGCGCCCACCCCTAATATAGATAGGATTAAAACTAAGTAAGTGCAACTGAAGTGAAGGTTTCTGGCTCAGTGCAGGAAAAAAAGTCATTCTGAGAAAACAGCTTATAAAAATATGTATTGTAATTTAAGTCTGCAAATGCAAATAGATAAAATGTAATCAAATAAATATCTAAATGTGAATTTGGGTGTTTTTTTTTTCTGCTATTCTGAAAAAAAGACACGTTATCGAAGCAAAATAGACCAATACCTCAAAATTGACCAGTGCCATGAAAAGACAATGGTTTTGCCTGTAGTGTCTTGCCTTAAGTTGACAATGACAGCTTGTCTGCATATTTTTGCATGCATGTTACAATTTGTATTGGCCTGATGAGGATTGACCAACAGCATTCTATTAGTTATAATAGGATTTTCTTCCCCTCCTCCTTCACTTAAAGAGTAGAGTACGAATGGAGAGACTGTTGAATTATGTACCAGCATGCTTAAAATACTGAATGATGGACATATGCGAACTACCCGGGACATATTTTCCCCACCCAGTCAGTGTAACAGTACAATAGTGTGAAAGATTCACGTTAGCACCAGACTTGTTTGTCTTTGGGTTGTCAACTCACAGAACGCAGAAAATGATTCAGCTATCAGTTGCCTGTCAGAACACGCCTGGTGGTTCTTGTGCTGAAACCGCTGCATTTTAGTATTTATAATTATTGCATCAAGAACATTGTTATATTTGTACAAAAAGTGATTTGAGTCATGAATGTTATGCTTGTACATTTTGATCTCTGTAATGTTTTGTACTTTTGTATTGATATAAAATGGCTAAAAGCTATAGCAGACTTTATATGTGTATGTATGCATATAAATAATTTATCAGATTTGATCATGTGATGCCATACAACATAACAGAATTCATTGCTGCTGCTGCTGCTTGCTCGCTCATGTTTTTGCAGTTGTTTTCCCACCAAAAATGTAATTTCCTGGAAGATGATGTCTTTAGGGACGTAGCATTTGTTAGTTAAATGTATATTATGACATGTTACATAGGTATTAGAAATGACTAACGGCATGGAAAGGGATATTAAGAATACAGGAAAAAAAATTATGAAATTATTACCAAGTAATACATGTTTTGTTTGAAACATTTTGATGAGATAAAAATAAATAAATAAATAAAGCACCTGAAATATCAGTCAGTTTTAAATTAATCTGTTTATATAAAAAAAAAAAATGCAGTTCACATTTTTAGTATTTTGTAATATATTTTTCTAGAAGATGAGGACATGAAATTGTACGTGAATGATTCATTATTTACGTTGTTTAATTGTTAATATTCTCTTAATCTGACTGCATGTACTATAACTTTTTGGGCCTAATATCATAGTAAAGCTAACTGAGAGTAGCATGAAAGAAGGTTTTGTTACTTTGGTTTTAAATGCTGTCTTAAGAAAGGTATTACCCCTTAAGTGTCTTTTATCTTTCAACTTGTTCTGTATGTTGTTCATTAGTGTTTTGCTAAATGGGCTGGAATGGGAGCTCTTAAAAAACACAAGCATGGCATCTGTTGTAGGGTACCATAACTGTTCCCATGCCAGGATCTGACGAGGCCTCCGCTGCAGTATTGCATACAGACTCGTCTCCGTCTTACCCTTAGGCCTCAGTGGGCATCCTGCCGCTATGTCTAAACTCACCTGGAAACTGCTGGCTTTATGCATTCCACCTACTTTATCATAGCTAAACGACGCCATAGGCTACACGCTAAATGGGGCATTGTATGGCGCTTTAGATCTTTGGTGACTGTGTTGTTAATTTTTTATACGTTGGCGCTATACGGTGTTCAGTGTAATGAGCTGTCTTTACCGTTACACTGTTTACAGAGTTTTCTGAGGTATTACCATTTTTTTTCCCCCCTCTGCTGAATTGGTTGATGAGATTTGTCCCACATTTAGAAAAGTTAAGCCTTTGCAGCTGTGCAGCACAAACATCTGTTCTCTTACATTTGTGTCGTGTGAAACCAGTGTATCATTTTCTCTCTTTTTCTGTCTGGTTGCAACAAGTGCTTTGCTTCCCATTTTCTCCATCAGATTTTCACAATAGGACAGATTTTAGTTTGTGATGTTGAAAAGCACTGTTATGACATTGACTTAGCAGCAAGGCGTTTGTAGATTGAGCAGTCTGACGTGAGCAAAGAAGAGACAGCCCCTCACCTTTCGCATACCAATAGCTCATTTGGAATTCAGCGGTGGCCCTTTGCCCAGGCCTATCTCACTGAGAGGCTTTTAATTTTTCCCCCTTGTTGAAGCGATTATTCAAATGGCTGTCCGTGAGATGAAGTTATCAGACCCCTGTTGGTAAATGGGGTCCAGGCAAGCTAAATGCATGGCTTGCCCAGCTCAGAAACTGCCCATCATGTAACCACTCGTTGCATTGCTTCCCCTCCCTTTTTCTGGTAATGACATTAAATATCTGGATAAAAATGCTTTTTGTTACTTTTTCGTGTTATGCATTGTAAGCCTCAGTGGCTGTCAATACTGCATGTTGGTGCTTGCAAAGCATATAGAAATTACTCAGAGCATAGCACTCTTGCAATGCTAGTGTTAAAATAATTAGTGTTTATTAGTTAAACACAGAATCATTTACGTTCTGGTAAGCAGTGTTAATTCAGGCAAGCTGCCACCATTAATATTATAGTCCTTTCATAGAATATTCTCCTTTCTTTTTGTAGCAGGGATGTGATCGAACATATTTTCATAATCAACTAGCCTGAAGTTGAAAGTCTAGTTAACATTTTGATTTCTCAATTTTAGTTGATTTTCATTTTGATGAACTTGTCGATTTTGTGAATCCCAAGATTGATCTTTTAGTCTGTTTTCTGTTGTGTGAATAAAGCTTCACTAAATGCCTCTCATCTAATAATCGCTGTCAAATTCTGACAATATCATCACTGTAAATAATGAATTAACAGACCAAGCCTCTCAAAGAGGGTTTTATCGTGAGGTCTTTTAGCCTGCAAAAGCAAAGCACGTGCTCAGGATGCTAAAATGCGCTCTGTGAAGTTTCATAACTTAATTGAGAATAGCATCTGCTTTTGTCACCTTTAAATATACCAATGGTGTTTCACTTGTCAGTTGTTCTAATTGATCTGTTATTGGACAACTAGACAACCATTTTGGCCTGTGCCTGTTTTGTATTGTCCATTTCAGGCTGTTGCAATAATGGCTTGCGTGCCGAGACTCTTGTTATGCCAAAAACCAATATGAAGCCTTGCTGTGCGAGAGGTGAAAGTAAGTAGCTCGGTCTTCATTAGCAAGGCCGTTCATCACTAGAATGCAGATGAGCTATGAAGCCATTCATCTCTTGATTCCAATTTGAATCTTGTTTGCAGTCATATTGTGTGAGCCCATTTTTCATGTTCAAAAAGTCTCTATGTGAAAGATCACTGGGAGATAATTGCACTTAAGTGAACCTCATTTAGAACTGACCAGAGCAATTACAGTAACTGCAGTTCCAGGCATTTTTGGGCCACTGGTTGCTAGTTTTGCAGTTTCAAGGCTATGATCAGATTGGAAGTGGATTGACGTTGAATAGCAGAACAATTTTGAACAAATTCATTCTCATGAATGACAATTAAAATATTTTAGCCCTTATAAAAAAATGAGGTGAGCTGAAGCCAACACAGTTTCTTCAGGAGAAACCCCCTGGGCTTTTGGGAGCTGTTTTATTATTAATGTTATTCCGGAGCCAAATTTCAAGTTTTGCTCAGCTGGGTGCTTTAATCTATTTTTGCTGTAAATTAATGAATTTTTAAAGAGCCCCTCACTAGATATGGGTGGATATGGGAATGCTGCACTGGTTCAGAGTTTTTCAAACAACTCCCCACCACCCCTGGGAAGAGGAGTGCAGATCTACCGAAGCACTACACTTTAATTTTTTATTAATGCTGAAATACACTGCCAGAGCTCTACCAGTCTCTGCATGTACAGAGAACTTTGTTAGATGTTGGTCTGTGCTGTGATGTGCTGCACTGGCAGATCCAACAGTAGTTGGAACTCCAGATATTCAGTGCAGTGGGCAGATTATGTGTCATCCACCCCCATTACCTGGCTGAGACCCATTCTACCTTTCAGATCAAGTTTTTCATGAGTGCAAACGTGGCCTTGGATGACTTTTTGCCCTCATACATTGGTTTGACTAACATCTTTCCCCATCTACTGTAGCGTTTTGTGGCTTCAGCAGTTCGCATGCAGTCAGTCACTTTCATTAACCATGCAGTATTACCTATTTGACTACACATGCCCTCTGTTCATCACCACAGGCACGTCAGTTAACTTTGTGGGGATATACCTTGGTGTACATTCATTTCTTTCGTTATGACTGCAGAACAATTTCTTGTTGCATTGCCTGTTTGTCCTTGGCAAAAAGGGCTGGTCTGCAAGGGTGCGTCACAGTGGAATTGGAGGACTTTGTGTCTTTTGTCTCTTAAAACAGTAGAGCAGCACAGTATCTTCCACGTAGTGCCTGCTGCAGGTAATGGAGGCTCTCTTGTTCAGCAGAGATGTGGACGCTGTGAGAAGGGAAAGGATTTTATCTAGATTACACAGCTTTAAGTAATCATAATCAAGCTCGGATAATGCCATTTAATAACCATTTTAATTACTTCAGCTTACTGCACATTCAGCTGTAGTTACAAATGCACTTCTGGAGAAGCCCTAATAACTTGCTAAAGATGGACAGTTATCCATGCTCCATGCTCTGAGAGCAATTTTTGCCCAGTTCCCTCCATGTTTTGGTTCATTTCTCCCATATGAGTCTGAGTAGCCAAAGCTTTAATGCAGACATTCGTCTGATTAATAAAGCTAATTGGTTTAGTGCAGTGGAAATGTTCATGTTTTGTTTTTAAAGTTGGCTTAAAAATTGCAGAATGGCAGATTGTTCATTTTAAATAGTGTTGCATTTATGGTTTTCAAAACATTTTTTCTAAAGGATTTTTAAAAGCTCTTAATGACTCACGTTTTCAATGTTAATTTACATGGAATTATGCTAATTGGAGAATTGAATAATGCTTTAGGTCACTCTCCTGAAGCAGTGAAATTAGTTATATTAAGATGTGCTTGAAGAACTTTCAAGTAAATCTGAACACTACGGTGTTGCGTTTCTACCAGAGCATGTGAGCGAAGCGGAGCGGTGTGCCACTCCGCTAGGTTTTCCGCTCTATGGATGTGCGCTCCACTCAGTCGCTCTAACCGCCCAAGCAAGCGCTCCGTTAATATTCCGCTCACGCTCGCCGTAAACCAATTCCCGCTCAGATCCCGCTCCGTTCTGTAAAGAACAAAATTGTGTGCATTATATTAGATTATAAATTACTGCTGCCTATATCTAGCCTACATTCTGTAGGACTACCTATTGGTTCGGGTCAGTTTTTTTTTTTATAATATTTTAATAGGCCTAAGTGGTGTAGGCTAATATCTTCTGTACTCTGTAGTTCTTTATGTAGGCCTATATACAGCTGTGTGTTAGCTTAGGTCTACAGTTTAACTGAGATTATTTAATAACTACAGAGCTCCGAATATAATTTGAATTAACAATTCGTTTCTACGACGTCAGCAGGTTTTATTATTTTTTTTATTAATTTATTATTATTTATTAATTTTAAGCAATAATGATTTTAATAAGTAATTACGAAATATAATAATTCGTTCCACGATTTAGGCCTACTAAAACTAGGGAATGAACGAATTAACGAACGAATGAATTCGTGCCAGCTAAGTCTAAACAAGAGAACGAATACTTAATTCGTGGCCATAATTTAGACTAAACGAAAAAATTAATTCTTAATTCGTGGCCATAGTATAGTCCTAGCATAAAAGAGAACTAGCCTATTCTAAATTCGTGGCCGTGATTTTGTCTGCATGTCATGATCGGGGCTGCGTACAACCGAATATAACCTTAGCCTACCTATTTATTCATTTATTATGGTATGTAACTAGCTCACCTTTTGCTGCACCATGTTTGCGTAGCACATCCTCGTGCTCTCTGTAATCAATATGAATCTGTACTAACTTTAACAGTCTCCCCGCACTCCCTCTCAGTTTCTTCTCCCTGCTCATTCTTAACTTTGATTTTTACTTTACATTTATGTATAAGGCTTGCAACTTCGTTGAAACAATATCTGAACTCCATAACTGCTCTACTATTCTCAATCTCTACAGATTCTCGATCTCGAACAAGCAAATCACCAAACGGCATTCTGGGTTGAGCGAGTGGCGCTGAGCGTATTGAGCGAGTGGAGCGGAATCTTCAGAAAGGCGCTCTGCGCTCTTAAGGAAATATTACCACTCCGCTCCCCGCTCAGCTCACGCTCCGCTCCGCTCACATGCTCTGGTTTCTACCTCTCCTTGAGAAATGCTCAAGTTTTAGAAATGTTGCATCATAAAAATGTTTGCTGGTTGCAAAAAGTGTTTTGAATAGGTTAGTGTTGTCAAAAGACCCGGTATTTCGGTACCAAGTCGGTACTAAAAAAATGAAAACGTTACGGTACCAGGTTTTTTTAAGTACCGGTGGTACCGAGTACCCGGTCAACCCGGTTCTTGATGCGCTATCTGAAAGCTATCCTCTTCCAGTGTTGCCAAGTCCGCGGTTGGTACCACGAATTGGGCTGCTTTAACACTGTTGCCGCGGGTTGTTTTTCATGTCCGCGGGTTGAAAAACGACCCCATTAACGTGATATTTAGCCCCTGGAATGCGAATTTTACCAGGGGAACCCCGCCAAAACACGCGTATTTTATCCCCGGAACGCGATTTTTAACGGGGACCCCCTCAAAACGCGATTGGGCGGGTTTTGTTGTGAAAACCTGGCAACCTCTTCTTAAAAGCAGTGGCGACCTCAAGAAGAGGAAACGCATCAAACTAACAAAACACCCCGATCAAGTTCAAGCAGGTAAGTTTCAATTACATTTGTAATATTTAGAGCTTCTGTAATGAATATTATTCCATATTTGAATTTTAATTTCGGATTGAAATAAACATCGCCATTAGCGTATACGTAATCGTTAGCATAAGCGCGGCTAACGCTAACATATTGAGCATTAGAATGAATTTTGTTCATTTTGTTAAAAATTATTTCTTTAACTATTTAATGCTCCTATAACTTTTATTACTGTAAAAAAAACAGGAGGACATAATGGTATTTACTATTTTTACACACCAGAGGCTTTTAAATGATCTTATGTTGCATTTGGTCAGACTCAGCCCATTGCTTTACTTCAGTTTATTATATTTTCCTTTTACAGCTGCAGACTGAGGAAGATCCTGAAACACACCAGCAAACCCTAAAACAGACAACAGTTTACAGATGTTTTTCAGTGGCAGCAGAACTATGACTAAACTTTTGGGTGAAACTTGTTTACTTTTTTCATACTTTTATTACTTGTGGGAAAACTTGAAACAATTTTAAATAAGTATAAAGAATGGCATTGGTTTTGTACATTTAATTTTTGTTTAACGTTATTAATAAAAATGTTGTTCAATTAGCATGTTTTTGTGTTTTGCTTTGGTACCGAAATTGGTACCGAGAACCGTGGATTTTCACTGGTATCTGTACCGAATACTGAAATTTTGGTACCGTGACAACACTAGAATAGGTGTGTAACAGTTCAAGTTTCTCATGGTTCAGTTCATGATTTCGGTTCGGTATTGGGTGGGGGCATGGGGGGGTTTGCTATTGTTAATGTGATATTAGAAATTTCCACAAGAGTAGTCTACTGCTTGTTAACAAATACTTTAATAGTTAAATACTAAATAAACTTTTGAACTAAAATACCTGTTACACCAAGGGCTAATTTATTAAAGAACAAATATTTTAAAATGTAAAATGTATAGCTGTATGTTAGGGCTGTCAAAATGGCTGAAAAACTAAATTCGAATTTTGTGCTTAAATATGATCAAAATTCGAATTATATTCTAATTTAAAATGAATAATTTCAGTTAGGGTAAAGAAAAGCTTTTGGCTTTTCTTCTGAGGCCACAAGAGGGCGCATCGACTTAACCGCCATTAAGTCTCGAGATATTTTTTTTCAAAGTTGAACTTGCATTAATTTTACATGGCTTTCTAAACATGCAGCTCTTTTGTACGAGATGCGAGTGCAACTTTTTTTTTTTGACAGCCCTACTCTATGTAGAGTCATTGTGTGCCAAAAATATAAATGTTATGAACTAGTGGTCGACGGATATATCGGCTTTGGCTGATATTTGGCATTTTTCAAATATCGGCATCGGCCGATAATTTTTTCTGTTTGGTCGATACGTTCCGTGGTTGGACTTTTATTTTGACGGCGCTGAGAACGGCAGGGCCTGCGCACACAGTGCTCACATTCTCCCTCTTGTTTGCTGTTGTCATTAACAGTTCTGTCTACTATGGACAGAAGTCTGTCTAATAATCAGATAGAACTGTTAAACAAAGGAATTAAAATGTATACAAAAAATTATTATAACGATTGCTTTAATATTATTAGTAATAGAAAGGCAAACATTATAATACTTTCTCATTTGCCGTC
>NW_015542345.1:3303198-3311244 GCF_001515605.1 Sinocyclocheilus anshuiensis
TCACATTCTCCCTCTTGTTCGCTGTCGTCGTTAACAGTTCTGTCCATGGACAGAAGTCTGTCTAATAATCAGATAGAACTGTTAAACAAAGGAATTAAAATGTATACAAAAAAGAATTATAACGGTTGCTTTTATATTGTTAGTAATAGAAAGGCAAACATTATAATACTTTCTCGTTTGCCATCAGCATTCAGCAAATACACATATCATTTAAACAAACCTTTGAATGACTAGTGAACATCTAATTTCAAAAACCTTGCAAACTCAGTCAAATCCAGCTGTGAGATTTTGTGAAGTGTGCATTTGTATCCTGCATGATCGCGTGTTCTCTGCATGACGGTCAGTCCGTGCGAATTGAATGCAGACAGGAGGAGAGTTCAGCTTCATGCTTTTGCCCACTGTTATATTCATGTAATTTTCACTGTGTGCTGTATGTAAAATGAGTGTTACCTTGGCTTTATTTGAAAAAAATATGATTCCCAATTCACACAAACTGAATACTGAGTGCCCTTTTGGTTACAGTGTTTACTTCCTTTTTAATAATATTTTTATTAAATATTTATTTGTGAAAAATACTTTGTCATTTAAAGTATAAGCATGTTTATTTTACACATTTATTTTTTTAATCCATTTTCAAATGATTTCAAATTTCTTAAGTATTAATTAAAATAAATAATATTATATTGGCTTTATATCAGCCCATCGGCCACCCTGCTTTCCAAGAAATCGGCATCGGCTGTCAAAAAAAAAAATATCGGTCAACCACTATTATGAAAAGCACTTTTAACATAATAAAAAAAGGAACACAGTTTGAAAGCAGCAGGAAAGAGTAAAATCATAAATTATTAGGGCTGCAAAACGATTAATCGTGATTAATCACATTCAAAATAAGTTTATTTACATACTATATGTGTGTACCGTGTAGGGCTGCCCCCTAATAGTTGACTAATCGTTAGTCGACCAGAAGAGGCTTGGTCGACCAAAATTGTATTAGCCGCTTAGTCGCAGAAAAATAAAATCCACAGGCGAAGTTAGGGCTGCACGATTAATCGAATGCGATTGTCATGCGCATTTTGTTAGTAAAGCCGGTTCTGTAATCAGCAGTAAATCATCATCACGTGCTTTCAGATGGAGCAGCATTTACTACACAGAGCCGTAATTCACTGACAAGTTCAGCAAAAAAAATCGCAGACGATTTTATTGTGCGATTATGAAATCGAAGAAATCGTTCTTTATTAAGTTGGATGTGTTTCCTCCTTTTGAGAGAAAACTTCAATGACATCGTTTGCAAATTGTTTTTTGTTGATCTATGATGTGGTCATCAGCCGCAAATCCAAAATATTTCCATACATGGCTTTTTCCTCCTTTCCTGTCAACAAGTGGATTCAGAGCCACCGCATCAGCAGCAGCACCGGTCGCCATGTCTCAGTGCTTTAATGAAGAGAGCGCATCAAGAACCGGGTTGACCGGGTACTCGGTACCACCGGTACTTAAGAAAACGTGGTACCGTAACTTTTTAATTGTTTTAGTACCGACTTGGTACCGAAGTACCGGGTCTTTTGACAACACTAACTGCGGAGATGACGAGACAGTGTCGCTGACTTCATCTCTTAAACCGAGAACAAAGAAAGCACTAGTTTATCAAATTATTAAAATGTTAATGCTCATAATAATGATTTAAATGGTTTATTAATAAACGTGTGATTAGTCGACTAAGGCTTAAAATGAATGACTACTAGTCGACCAGAAAAATCCTTAGTCGAGGACAGCCCTAACAAACTTTTATTTTGAATGCGATTAATCGCTATTAATTGTTTTGCAGCCCCACAAATTATTGATAGTAAATAGAAATAAAAGCACCAAATAAGTGTCAGAGGTGGAATGTTCTGCAGGAACACATTCAGTTTTGTGAACATATTAACTTTGCTGTCATTTATTTTTTATGTAAATGTAAGGGACTCATTAATAGAATGTCATTTATTTCTTAAAATAAAAACAAAACAAAAAAAACATTTAAGGTAAATGTGGTCCAACAACAATATGCATTAAAAAAAACGCTCCATCATGCATGTGCATGGTTAAGTCTTTTAAGTTTAACCGTGACTCGGTTGCTGATAATACAAATTGTTTGTGAAATAGAAACTAGCAACACGTTGATTTCAGTTCTTTATCTTTAAATAATGTCAAATCCATTGGAAATAAATATCAAGTCTGATTGCCTAAAGCTGATTGCCTGAAAGCGGTGAGGCTGATCACACAGGGCGACGCTCAAATCATAAATTAATCTAGAGATCCAAAAACTTAATAAATTTGCTTGTTTATATAGCAGTGTAACACAATAGCTCAATTTAAGAGAGAATTCCACTGAATGCTTACAAATGCTCCTCTAATCGTTTACACTGCTGCCACTTCACAGAGATAGTCGTTTTCTGCTGCGCTTTGTTCTTGTACATTGCCATCTAGTGGTTTGGCTGTGTGGTTGCAGAACGACGCACAGATGCAGACACGAGACGCTAAAGCCTGTGCTGTGCATTTAGCATAGTTGTCACTCTAATTTACTATTTGATTCACTGTTTGGGCAAAGGGCATTCGATACATTATGAGAGTAACAAGGTATATACCATGGGTGGTGTATCGTTTTTTTTTGGTCCGGCACCAAGTGATGTTTGCCCAGGACTTGTGAATTAATATTACAGTTAGTGCTGTCACAGTTGTCTTTTTCCCCCTCAATTTAGTTACAGTGTAAGCTTAACATACACTATTGGTGGTCCAGAATCGGTGATTTTTTTTTGTTTTTCTTGAGGTTTTGGAAAAAAGTCTCTCTCTTATGGTCACCAGATCTGCAGTTATTTGAACAAAAATATGGTAAAAACGGTAATATTGTGAAATATTACTACAATTTTAAATAACTGATTTCTATTTTAAGGTATTTTACAATGTAATTTATTTTTGTGATGGAAAAGCTATTTAGCAGCCATTACTCTAGTTCTCAGAGTCACATGATTCAACAGAATTTATTCTAATATGCTGATTTAATTAGCAGTTAAAAAGTATTTATTGCCACTTACTGATAGTTTACTTTATTGAACTTACAGATGCCAAACATTTGAATAGTAGTGTACTTTAACTAAAATATTTCTCTTTTTGGTCTGCTTAGGTGTTGCATTTTAGAACCTGCCTGGATATTATTTTAGAGAAACAAAACTGATAATTTTTTCCAAGGAATGTATTAAAACTATCACATTATGCAAAAACAATATTTTTATTTCATCATCTCTTCTTTAATGGAGGACGTTTGGAGATTCTATATGTAGTTGACAGTAATTTCTCAAACTTTCCATTGTAATTTCATGAATTTCTGTATTCAGAATTTTAAATTTAAGGATGCAGTTGTAACTTAAGTGGTCAATGATCTAGGGTTGTGCCGATAGACGATAGTAACGTGTATCGACAATAGTCAGAGATATCGACGATAGCAGATGTCTTTGTCGATAGTCAAGACGATATTAGGCTCATTCTCCTATTAATGTATTCAATAATAATAATAATAATTATTATTATTAGGCGGCCCATTATAATTCGGCTATTATTATCAAATTGCCCTGCTTTTTCATTCAGCACTGTATTTCACGCACACGCAAATGAGGAACCTGTAGCTGGTGAAGGAGTCTCCAACCACAAACACAGACACACATCGTCTGCTGATATAAGGTATTTCGTTGCACTTTAACAAGTAATCTGAACGGCCTATATATGTGCAATATTTTAACCGAGGCCTCACTAACTGAGTTTAATGCCACAGTTATGTTAGTATATGAACTTACCTGTTTTAAATACTTTTTATGTCCAATAATTAGTGTTAAACTGTTGGTCTTTAAAATAAATTTACTTTTGATTTTCACCGTTGACTGATTTTGCAGAACTTTTAGACTGATAACTTCCGTGCGTCGATGCGGCAAACTTGTCAGAGGACGCGCGGTCCTAATAGCGATGTATGACTGTTGTATCCGAATATATATATGAACTAGCTGTTTTAAATATTTTTGTATTTAACATGTTAGTTTATAAGTATGTTTGAAAGTATATTATTTAGATTCGTGGTGCTTCCATAGGCTCCCTTTCTCTCTCTCGCGCGCGCATGGTTTAAAACACCAAATAGTTATGAAATAGCCTATGACAAGTACAGGGAGTCTCTCTCTTGCCCCCACCCACCCATGCATGATAATATCGTCTATCGGCGATCTCACGGACTGGCGATATGACGATTTGAAAAATGACCATATCGCCCAACACTACAATGATCCCTGTTATCTCAAATAATCGTGAAAAGGCAATTATGTAATTATGACAGGTTCAACAACACTATTTTGCATAATCTTAGGTCAGTCTGAGCTACTCTCGTCTTTGACTATCTCACCTGTCTTCTGATTAAAAAGTGTTTACAGCATCATTACAGACCTGCTGTGGTTTGCTTCAAAGGTAAAACTGGCACAGGAAGTGTTTAATGCATTTAGCACACTATTGAGCTTAAGTTACAGTGTTTGCATTCTCTTGTGATGCATTTCACGCACGTTCTTTCAACCTTTTGACTCCATTGACTAATAGTTTCTGCTGTACTAAATCATTCTTCTTAAAGGGGAACGATTCTGTCATTATACTTCAGAAAGTCCTTTAATGTAGCCAAAGAACTGCTCAGTGAAACTGGGGGAGCGGAGCTTTAAGATGACGCAACTGACACCAAAAGTGATTTCTTCCTCCCCCTCGAAGCCCCGCTCTCGTCCTGAAGTCTCACACTGCTGCATTCAACTGGTCTCTCTCACTTAACAAACAAGAGTTCTGTGGAGAATGCTTCATGTTACTCAAATGAGTCATATTTCCTTTGGACTCTGCGCTGCTCCCTTTGCACAGCTTGAATTAACTCGACATGGGGGAGGGGCACACTCATCCCTGTTTGACTCCAAAGCTTTCGGAGGCTTGGTCAGTGGTATTGGACCTGTGTTGGTGTGTTAGTGATTGGACATGAGCCACACTGATCAATGGTTCTTTAGAATGCCTTGGTGGCTGACACCACTGACATCGGGTTGGGCCGGCTGAGTCATCGTCTCTTAAATAGGCCGACTGGAATCCTAGCCCTTGGAGTGACCCCGCCAGTGGCTGCAGGAGAGGAAGAAGCTGCACCTGGTGTCTAAACTCAATTTTATGGTGTTCTGTTATTATTATTTTAAATAATGCAAGCTTTAGAGGGAGTCCGGCTATATGTGTTGGTGATAATTAGGGTTGGGCGATCGGACGATGACTGCAGTGAAACATTGCGATGGATGATGACATTTCACTTACCACATAAACAGAGTAAGGACAGATGACTGATGACGATGGCGAATGATTTGCAGATCCTGAGCACCACTGACAAACATCTAATCTTGTAAAATGTGTGGTAAGTACTGCCGTTCCATAGTATAAACAGAGTATGTGCGATCGCAGATCTCGAAACTGAAAGTGAAACTAAAAAGCGATCGTGCATTCAAAAGCAGTTTCAGTGCCAGGCATAATAGCAGCTCCCTGATGCCCACAATTTATATACTGTATAATTACCCAATGATATAGGGTAAACGTACCTATTAAGCTCACCAAAATCTACATTGAGACATTTTTAGTGCACAAGATATTGGTTTCAGTACAAAAAGTTATGTTAAAATAAAATATTAATCTCTCACACAAAAACGTAATTATATTTTAAATGACAAAAGCATTTCAATTAAGATATACAACATTAAATGCAAAAAGTCTGTCTGTGCTTAATGGGTACATGTTTGTACCCTTTAAGCACACCCCTGTTCCCATTAAGCTCGCATAATTTTTTATTAAAAATTCTTGTTTATTTTAAACAACCTTTTTAAAGAATAATTGAAAAAGATTTTTTTAAATGTACAAAGTCAATCACAAAAAAAAACAGAACACAAAAATCAAGCAACAAAGCACTACATTTTTGATCAGTTATATATTCATAATGAAGTGTCATTTAAGCACATTGCAACATCTAGACTAGTCTGCGTTCAGCTAAGTAACACAAATTCAAAAATCAAATAAATCAAACCGATAAAAAATTTCATTCATAGGGATGAACACAGAAACTAGCCTCATACCGCACACCGTGATAAAAGCATTAGCAATTAACCGCAACATGAAAATGTGATACCGGCATATCCCTACTGTACATAAAGTACATCAATATTTTATACTACAACCATTGGAACATGAAAAATCCCTTTTGGGGTCCTACAGATTTTTTTTTTTGTTTGTTTTTTTGTTTTAAATAATTGTGAATGGTGCATACAGTAAGGGAGATATTGGCAAAATTTCACATGAAGTCAGTCTTGTAACTAGCAGCGTACTACAATCAGTGGAACATGAAAAAACCTTTTTGGTGAATTACTGTAGTTTTTTAAAAAGATACTTGTGTACTGTACATATCGTAAGGGAGATATTGCCAAAATCTAACCTGTAGTAAGTTAGTCTTGTATCTAGCAACGTACTACAACCGTTGGAACATGAAAAAACCCTTTCCAGGGATCTTTTATATGTAAATAATTGTGTACTGTACAGATATGAAGGGAGGTATTGGCAAAATCGTGTCAATGCTTTTTCCGGTTTAAATTTGCAGCAATAATACACCTAGTCGGTTTTGAACTACTATTTTTATATAAAGCGGTTGCATATTGTTGAAACTAATCATGGTATTGATGTCTTTGTAGGACTGTTGACTCTATAGATCAGTGTATGCAATTATAAAGGAAATGCAGCGCGTTGCGTTCTTCTGACCTCATTTGCTTGCCTGTATATAGTTCGCATAATCATCAATAAAGTGTATTCTGAGGTCTGAGGACTTATATCACTGTATTAGTTCACTGAGGCGCATTAGGTGTTGTTGGGGAATCCTGGAGTGTGACGTATGAGGGGGAACCGCAGTATTACAGCATAGCGTCACACAAGCCATGATACAAGTAAAGGAAACTAAGCAACCGAAAGCAATATATGTCTTCCTCAGATGTAATGTTAGTTCTGTACATCAGCATTGGGTAAAATAGCATTATAATCTCCTTTATGGTAGAGAAAGCTGCATACATGTAGGCTACAGGAAACAGCAACGATGTTGAATTAAACATACACACAATCAGCTTTTCCACATGTTTATACTGGCCCCGATAATCAAAACTTCTACTTAGCGCTTGCTCCATTTCTGCAAATCAGTTTTTGTGAATGAATGACTTAATCCACCTGTTTGTTGCTTTGGTCTTCATCAACAGCCGCTTGCGCCACCTGCTGGTGAGCGACTAACAGCAGCTGGAGATCATGCATCGGTGCTCAACTGCTATTCCTGCAGCTCCCGGATGTGCAATTGCGAATTTTCTGTCGAATTTTAAGCACTGAATTTGTAAAAGTGAATTTGTAAAGTGAAATTAAATGGACCGAAATTTGCCTGTCGAATACTATACATCGTATTTTTAAACACATATTTTGGAAGTGAATTCTGGAAGGTAAATATGAATTATTAAATTTTTAATTATGAAAATGTGTGAAATATTTTGAATTGAAATATTCACAGCTTAAATAGACAACTATGTTAAATTTCAGGACCTAAAAATGCAAGCCCTGGAAATACAAGGCATTAAAATGCAAGCACTGTTAATGGAATGCATTATTTTTTCAGTTAGTGCTAGTGGTCGACCGATATATCGCCAAGGCCGATATTTGGTATTTTTTTCTGTCGAATTTTAAGCACTGAATTTGTAAAAGTGAATTTGGAAAGTGAAATAAAATGGACCGAAATTTGCCTGTCGAATACTATACATCGTATTTTTAAACAGATATTTTGGAAGTGAATTCTGGAAGGTAAATATGAATTATTAAATTTTTAATTATGAAAATGTGTGTGAAATATTTTGAATTGAAATATTCACAGCTTAAATAGACAACTGTGTTAAATTTCAGGACCTAAGTATGCAAGCCCTGGAAATACAAGGCATTAAAATGCAAGCACTGTTAATG
>NW_015542345.1:3311379-3329195 GCF_001515605.1 Sinocyclocheilus anshuiensis
AGCATTCAGCAAATACGCATTTATATCATTTAAACAAATCTTTGAATGTCTAATAAACATCCAATTTCAAAAACCTTGCAAACTTAGTCGGGTCCAGTTGTGAGATCTTGTGAAGTGTGTATGTGTATCCTGCATGTTCTCTGTGTGACGATCGGTCCATGCGAATTGAATGCTGACAGGAGGAGAGTTCAGCTTCACTGGAGACGCGCGATCGACAAACTTTAAACTAGTGATTTTAAATTATGCTGCACTTTATGCATTTTCCCACTGTCATATTCATGTCATTTTCACTGTGCTGTATGTAAAATAAGTGTTACCTTGGCTTTGAAAAAATATGATTAATGCACACAAACTTCCCAGAATACTGAGTGCCCTGTTGGTTACAGTGTTTACTTCCTTTTTAATTATATTTGTATTAAATATTTATTTATATGTGAAGATACTTTGTCATCTAAAGTATAAGTATGTTTATTTAACACCATTTATTTTTTAATAAATTTTCAAATGATTTCAAATTTCTTAAATATTAATTAAAATAAATAAAATTATATCGGCTTTATATATCGGCCATCGGCCACCATGCTTTCCAAGATATCGGCATCGGCTGTCAAAAAACCAATATCGGTCAACCACTAGTTAGTGCTATTCAATGTGCTTTTTTGTTTCAAAGACATATGGCATTATTTTTCTTCCATATTTGCAACTTTACAGATCTTCTTTATGCACCAAGAGCTTGTAACACTTCAAAGAGAAAGGAAAAATTTAAATCATATGACCCCTTTAAAATGATATGAAATCTTTAAAAAATACAGCAGTATAAAACCTCAATTTATAATATTATGGATGTAAAAGTACAAGTCCGTAATGCCTGTGAAGTAATATATTAGCTTTAGTAGGGCTGCACAATTAATCGAATTTCTAATCGCGATTACAATTATGGATGCCACAATTACGTAATCGTTCAAACCGGCAATTAATCGTTCAAAGTCCACTTATGTTATTCTGTGCTTAAGATGCTTCTTTTTGTTTTCTTTCTACATGTTATCTTAAGGGTTTTTCCATTTTTTTATTTTAGTTTTAGTATAACACTATAATACCATTTATATTTTTACTTTTTTTATAATTTAAAGAAGAAACCAATCCGATGTATAGTTGACATTTGAGGCTTAATACTATAGAAAAGCACTAAAAGTTTTTCAGTTAGAGTGTTTTCAGCTTGTTTATTTTCATATAAAAATACGGCATGCAGTTGCATCAAGCAATGGTATAAACATCATTCAATGTAAATTGTGATAATCGTAATTAATAATCGCAATTACAATTACAATTTCAAGGGAATAATCGACAATTTTGATTTTTGTCATAGTCGTGCAGCTCTATAGCTTGGCACACAGTTTTATATAGCTAATCAGCTAACTGTGTTCTGTAGCATCTGCGCTGTGTTGCTAAAACTATCTTTTGGATCTAACTGTAATTATTACCCACATCCAAGTTCCAGGTTATAATCTGCAAAAATCTAAACATTAATTTCTTAATTTTACAATAAGTAGTGAAACTTACCCAAAATAAAGGCTTAAATATCTAAAAAAAAAGAAAGAAAAAAAAAGGACATTTAAGGAGCTACTCTTTTGGTGAAAGTTTTCAGACAGCTTTCAAAATGGCCGCTGGACAGTGTGAACACATGGAGACCCATATCTCAGTGTGCAATGATCTGATTGACTTGAAATTACAGGAGGTATATAGTAACAAACACATCAATTGGTTAAGACATCAAGTAGGATAATAATTTTTTCTTTTTATAATCTGATCTCAAAAATGGAAGTGTGCTTAATGGGTATGTGAGCTTAATAGGTACGTTTACCCTATGCGTTTGGCAGATGATTTATTCTAAAAACGATTTACGTTGCTTTCAAGTTCATGCATTCCCTGGGAATCTAACCCATGATGTTTCTAACACATCAGTTGGTTAAGACATCAAGTATGATAATACATCATTTTTTCTTTTTATAATCTGAGCTCAAATATGGAAGTGTGCTTAATGGGTATGTGAGCTTAATAGGTACGTTTACCCTAACTGTGAGAGAAAATGTATTTTCCTCCCATCTCGTATTTATTCCCTTTAGGGGTTCTGTAGTAGGCCTACAAATCATTTTCTTTCCGAACACGGTATTGGAATGCGGCGGATTGTGGGGGTGGGGGGGGATCACGATGCCGGCTCAACATCGTGATGTCTATCATCCATCAGCGATGGACGATGGCATCGTCTATCGGCCCAATAGTGATAATAAGCATTGGTAATTCAGCATTGGAAGTGTCTAGTTTTGTGGTGTTGATGTTTTGAATGTTTGCAAAGGATATTAGACTAGAACTGAGCAGTCTGTCTAGTATTAATGATATGTTTGCAGTGATTTTGCCATTGATGTACAACAAGGAGCATTGTGGATATTGTATCTTATTATCCATTGTTTGTCACATCATTTTGCTGCTCATTTGCATAAAGCTGGAGTTCGCCAGATCTAATTGGACATTAGTGGTGTACATTCACTTGTCATTTTTTTTAAAGGGGTCATATGATGCGATTTCAAGTTTTCCTTTCTCCCATGATTTAAATTTCAGTCGAAAAATGCATTGGAGGTGGCAGGTTCGGTTCATTTCTATAAATCAAACTGTCTGTTTCAGTGAATCATTTCAAAGCTCCAATACATTCAATTGGTAATTGTACCATTTATCATAAATTAAAAATTTTATTAAAAGGTTTTAGTTAAAACATACACTGCCATTAAAATTTTGGGGTACTGTAAGGGTTTATGTTAATATATTGAAAAGTTATTTTAAATTCTAATCATTCTTGACAATATTCCTATTTGTACTGTTTTTTTTTTTTTTTATCAATAAAGCAGCCTGAAATGCAGCTTCGGTGAGGAGAGACTTCTTTCATTAACATTAAAAAAAATAATAATAAAAAAATTGCAAACTGGAGATGCACCGATTGCAATTTTCTTGGCCGATTCAGATTTCCAATTATTTTGTAAGTGTAACCTGCCGATACCGATTTTTGCTGATTCTGATTTTCTAATTGACAGCATATGCAAACAAAAATCTATACTTTTTAATGCAAAAAAGTATTTACGGAATAAATGATTAAACATTACAATTCCCCCAATCTGGACAAAGTTACAGATCGTTGCATCTCTAGTGCAAACCCCAAACTTTTGAACAAGACTGTGTTAATCAGTATTGCTGTATATTGATATATTGGTGCATATAAATGTAAGTAAATAAGAACTGCATAGGGAATTGGCCTTGAATATGTTTTAGTTATTAAATAAAACATTGTGAACTTATTTAACATCATTGTTGTTGTAACGTTTGTTTGAAGTGTTGTTTTCTCTCTTTTGGATACAAATAGTTTGGGATGCGCCAGGGGTTGATTTGCTGACGAAACTGACCTCGATTCTGGTCATTTAAGATTTATATAAGTGATATGTCAGCTCTCTGTTGCCTGTTAGTATTAACCTTTCTTTTTTTTTTTTTAGATAAAATAATACCTTGCCTTGGTAATATTATTTACAGTATATCGCTGTTTTAATTGAGAATCAAATAAATAAGCACAACAAATATTCATTTTACAATGAACATTTTAATAGACCTTTAAAATCAGAGCTTGCATCAAACACTCCATATTAGGGTACTTTGGCTTATTAAAGAGCATACAAAAATCAATGTCAAACTAGGGCTGGGCAAATAATCGAATGTGATTTTCATGCGCATCTCGTCAGTATTATGATTATGAACGCGATATTGCGTAGCTTGTCAGTGAACTACGGCTCTGTGTATTAAATGCCGCTCCATCTGAAAGCACATGCTGGAGATTTACTTCTAATCACCGAACCGGCTTTACTGACGAGATGCGCATGAAAATCGCATTCGATTATTTGCACAACCCTATGTCAAACTGAACATAATTGCACCCATAAGGTGATAGGCTGTCAGTCAGTGCAGTAGGGCTGTGCGATTAATCGAAATCAAATCGTAATCACGATTTGAGACGTTGCGATTTGCTAATCGCAAAGCCTGCGATGTGGACGCGATATTACTCTGTTCCAGAGCATATGCATGACTGCCAGCCTTGAGTGGCAGTCTTACTAACCAATAGAGTGAGCGCACCTCCGTTCTCCCCAATCAGCACTGCTCTAGCCAACTGCATAAACGCCCACCTTTAAAAAAAAACAACAAAAAAAAAACAGAAAGCGGGAGAGAGATAGAGTGGGATTATGGCGTCTACAGGGTCAGATCGATAGTTAGGCAAATTAAAACTAAAGAAAAACGTATGTAATTTAAGCTTCGAAATGATAGACAACGAACAAAAAAGGTAATTTGCAAGAGCTGCGTCACAACGCATATCAAGAGCTCCCTTATCGGTTCTGTTCAGTACTGGAGAATAAAAGATACATTCTTAGATGTTTTTGTTAGTACATGAACGTTATCTTACACATTTTATCTCCCCAACAGATTAATTTGAAATAAGTTTATAATGCATGTTCGCTATTCCCAATTCAGAAGACCACACACACAGCATGTGTCTCTGAATGCTTCTCATACTCGCTCCTCTCTGCCCCACGCGGCGCGAATCCCGCATCACGGACGAACCGTTCACACTTGCTGCACTCACACAGCCTGTTTCGTAATGCTTGTTTATACACGTGGCCGGCTCCGCACCGCAAATCTCCACGAGCGCATCTGGCAGTATGGATGAGGCTTGACGCACGCGCACAACCTGTGTTGACTCGCGCATCATGTAATACTTTAATAATTGACTAAAGAAATACAGTTCTTTATTCATAAAAAATAAACAAATCTTTCCTGTGAAATTCAGTAATAAATTTAATTCTGTAAAAGTAGTTATACCATTATAATCTTGCCTGCTGAAAAAAAAAATAGAAGCCCTCCCTAAACACAATAGAAAATTTAATGGATTTCAGGGTTATAATGGGAATTATATTGGTTTTAATGTAAACTATAATGGTGTCTATTTGATGGATTCTATTGGTGGGATGTAATATGGGAGATGGCAACCAATAGAACAACAGTAATTCCTATTGGAATAATGCCCAAACCAAAAAGGAATTTTGTAATGGTTTAATGGAAACTATAAGAATTTCTGTGATGGTTTTTATAGTTTTTTTTTCAGCAGGGTAATGATACTCATACTGTGCTGCACATTATTGACAATATTGAGCTGAAGCTTGACTTTGCAAATTTAAAATCGCAAATCAAATCGCAATTGCAATATCGGTAAAAAAAATCGCAATTAGATATTTTCCCCAAATCGCACAGCCCTACAGTGTAGTTACATTGTTACACCAGTAGGTGGCAGCAGGGGACTGTCTTTATGAATGAGCAATCATTAAACTGTTCATTCAATGAATAAAAACACTGATTTATTCATAAATGAAACAAGGTGTCGAAACTAATTAATTTACAAGGCTTAATCGAAGAACACCGTGCCACCTGGCTAATGCTGAAACTGATTTTACTTCATAGAGATCAATGGCACTGATTCAATGCATTGAACAGCATTGACGCCAGTCAAGGGATATCTCCATAAACATTGAATGGATACTATGACAAAGATATCGCTTTCATCTTCTGACAATTTATGGAAAACTGATTTTTTTTTTTTATATGACTTGACCTGAAGAAGGAGAGATGCTTTTCCCAGTCGCTGTTTGCTCTGCGAATCAGGTTCTTAGTATTAAATCCTTAAGCCAATGTTTCTCCACAGGGTAGGCTATTTTTATTTATTTTATTTTATTTATTTTTGAATTGTTTCTTCAGACCTCGTAATTTGACATTGTTGATCATATACATATCTATGCTGGCAAGACATGACTACGGTGCTAAAGTGTGACACCATCATGTGGTTACATCATCACATTGCAATCGGTTTGTGAGATCGGCCCAATTTATTGACTACCAGTCGAGTCATAAAATGGGATTATTGGCCAAAACTGATCGACTGATCGAATATTTTTTCAGCTCTCTCCAGGGCTCTACGCTTACTTTTCTTTTTAGGAGCAACTTAAAAAATGTAGGAGCACGTTCAAAATTTTAGGAGCACCTTCTAATCAATAATCCAACATTTTATGAAAAAGTAGCCTTCCCATTACGAGGTGATATTTGACTCCTCTAACTTTATTAAAAGTATGTAATCTTTTGTCAAATTCTTTTAAAAAAATTATATTTTATAAGCTTTTTAAAAATTGTAATTAAAATGACAGAATAAGAACAAGTAGAATAAGAAATATAAGTTACCAATCAAATGAAATCAGTATTAACAAAATTAATTTGTAGAGGTGGCACAGAAGAACACAAAAGTGGCTTGGTGTACTAATCCATAAATTCATGATGAGATTAATGTTTTAAATATAAAATTTTGAATATAGAAATATTAAATGATTTAAATAACTGAAAAGATACTTTAAAAATGAAACTAAAACTGCCAGCAGGTGGCGGCAAGTCACTGATTTTGTCACTGAATTATTCATTCAATTGATTCATTCAGGAATGAAGCAAGTGACTGACTGTCTTTATGAATGGGTAATCATGAATCACTGACTCACTAGATTAGTTTAAAAACCCCCGTTCATTCATAAACGAAACACCGCTGTGTTTGAATAAAGATGCGCTGTGTCTTTGTTTTAAACCATTTTCGACGATGAAATAGAGCAAAATCAGACAATAGTGTTATAGTCAGACAATGCAAGTCACTTAATATTACCTTCTTGTTTATTGAATTGTATTGTATTAAATCAGTTTCACATTTACAAACTCCCTTAAAAATCATTAAAAGCTGTTACTCATCTTAGTTCATCGCGATCTCACATTTATAATCAACGAAGCTCTTTACACTGCGCAATGAATCTCTTATTTACACCCTGTCTACACTTTGCTTATGAAAGGATTCGTGAGATATGTCATTACTCAACGCTGCAAACACACGTAGAAACCTTTGAAGCTCCCCTGAGCGCAATCACAAGTATGATGATGATCGGGTCAGTCGCACTGGTGCTCCTAAAATATTTTTCATAGTCGCACGCAGTAGTTTTCAAATGCGACTGAAATGGTCGCACTGTAGAACCCTGTATCTCAGTCAGTCCAAATGTGCCTAAACACTCTAGTGGAGGCTCCGTATTAGAGCTCTAGTTTTACATGCTCTGTAAGATATTTATAAGGATTTAATGTTTTGAAGGGGCAGTGTGTTGATTTGTGAACTGGCTTTAAAGCTGTTAAAACATGACGCCTCTGCCAAATAGCTTCAGTCAAAAAGGCTCTTGCCTTCCCTATACCTGCACTATTTGGTTTCTTGCCAGAATTGGTCACTGGAGACTGAATGACCTACTTTTAATGTCTTCAAGGAGTGCCAGACTGAGTTTTCCTTTTTTATATAATAGAGAATAGAGTGGATAAATAAGGGTCTTAAACTCATTTTTTGATTCAGGATGATGCTTATAAGCTGTGTCTGTATGTGTGCATCACCTCAAAGAAATTGTACAGATAAAGCAAAAACTGACATTTTTGTCACCATTGTCTGAACATGAAATCTGAACCATTTAATAGTCTGCTTTTCATCAGATTTTTTATTTATTTGTTTCTTGTCAGAAGATCATTTTGCATCTTCGGCATACAGGATTTTCAAAAGCATGATTTGGTCTGAGTACTCTTGAGAGGAAATCAAAGGCTATGAAGGGAACGCCGTGTTGGGGGATTTCCTAAGACCATCTTTCTCTGTTTAACTGGATGATGGGTTTTGCATTGCATAGTGAGTCTTCGGGCAAAAGAAATGACATTGGTGATGTGACAATAAGTCATACTGTGTAAAAAATTAAATAAATAAATAAAATACACAGCTTGCAAAATCGAATCTGTTCTTATTTGAGCTTGAAATAACACTCCTCTTCTTATATGGTACTTTATAACCACTTATTGCTGTATCCAGGATTTGTTGTCTCGCTTTGAATTGGAGACAAATTTGAACTGAGTGTGGCTTCTTGCCTGCTTTTCCCCTTTTACAAGCCTCTGTGTCTTTGATGTCATCTGCTGTGAACCCTGCAGCTTCATCTGACACGAGCAGTAGTGCACAGTCCAATCTCCCTGCAACCACTAGTGTGTCCGCTCCGGGGAGTGTGTTTATTCATTTAGTCTGATGTCTTTAAATACGGTTTGATACCTTCACATCCCCATTTTGATTTACAATCCCATTAACATGCAAAGAGGATGTTGCTTGTAAAAGCTGCTGTCGCATAAACAACGTTTGGAACGCGACACTGTTTGAAAGGGGTCCCTTTTCACAGTTGCACTGTGGTGAGGGAACAGCTGTATGTGTTACTAAAAGTGAAAGTTCCGAAACTGAAGCTGTAGAACTAATAGAATAGAACGTGATGACACAGAAGAACTCATCCACAATATCCACATTGACCGCCACAAATATCCACTGCCCCCTGCCATCAGCTCCCGCGTTTCACACACACACACGAGCGAGACTTTAGCACTAGATTTAGCAACTTTCAGACCCTTTTAGCGGCTTTGTTTCCCTAGAATATTCATACTGACAAACCTAGCGACTTTTTAGGATAAACCTTAGCTATGGTTCAGTTGGAAGATTTCGCCAGTGCTGTCCCGCGAACGCGAGGTCTGACTTTCCCGGAGAAGTGTCACCTCTCTCGGCGTCTGTTCTGTGCAGTGAGCAGCAGAGAAGCAGTGCATTCAGTTGGCCGCACCGCAGCCGACTCGTCAATAAATGAGTACAAAACAGCATTTCCTAGCACCTGTCGCTTACTGATTGTTTGGAATTATAAATATGAGCGTAGTTCGTCTGTTAATATCACATGCACTTTTTTGTTTGTTGTTTTTTTTTTAGTTTGTTACTCAGACGCCGGCAGTGCGCTGCATTAGACAAAAAAGTAATATAGCCACTCTTTAGTGTAGATGCATGTTGATTTTATCAGACGATGCCGCGATTATAAATGAGAGTGACTCCTGGTTAACATGTATTAAAAGGGGTCGTGTTTAGTCACTATTTAGTGTGGTATTTTTTGACAATATTCACTCATCATGACAGTAAAATAGGGCATTCTAAGTCAATATACTGCAGTATTTCCTCTCTCAATCAGTAGAAAATATGGTTAACACCCGGTCATGCATGGAAAAAAAATACCGTCATGTACCGTGAAACCGGCATAATTTTGAAAAATACCGTGATATAAATTTTTGGTCATACCACCCAGCACTAGTCTCTGGTGTCCCCAGAATGTGTCTGTGAAGTTTTAACTCAAAATACTCCACAGATCATTTAGCTATTATATCATTTTGAAAATGGCTGTTTTGAGTGGAAGCAGAAACACGCTGTTTTTCATGCCTGTCTCTTTAAATGCAAATGAGCTGCTGCTCCCCGCCCTCTTCCAGAATAGAGCTGCCATTACAGCTCGGACCTGCTAAAAAACATCTATTTTTGTTCTGATTATCATGTTTATCACGCTGAAATCATGCGTTTTAAACCATATTAGTTTAAACTTATGATATACTCTTTCCTGAGTGCACACATCTGAAGCACACGGACAGAAAGCGGCTGTCACAGCATGTGAGTACTAAACTAAGTTCTCATTCACACACAAGTTTACGTTAAAATCACGAATGAGTTACAAAAACAGTCGGTTATGTCTGGATGTAAACTGCTGGGAAATAAATCGCATGTTTATTTTAGATCTGTGTCAAAAATATGACTTAACCCGCAGATTTTCTGTAAACTGGTGGTTTATTTACACGTGCACTGATAATCCAACAGTCCAGCAGTGTAGATATTTACAAGTGCTCAGTCCAAACCAATATATCTACAAATATAAATGCCATGGGGGAAAAAAAAACAAAGTACCAAAATAACCCAAAATAAACTAAACAACGATATAATAAATATATACAGACTTTCCACTTGCATCTACTAATACGTCTGCTCGACTTGGTTAACAAGCCCCGTTTGAACAGTGAAGACACTAACAGCGCTGATGAAGTTCACTTCTTCACACTGGGACTCTAAATAGTGTTCTGTGCTCGTGTGTGCAGCCAAAGACAGAATAGTTAGTATGTTTTGCTCAAACTTTCGCCATGGCGTTAGAACTGGTACACCGTTGTCTCTTGCGAAATCAAAATGACGGTGCTGTGGGTGGAAACTTACAGATTAAGGGGCGGTAATATTATAATGAGATCCCTTTGGGATCAAGGGTGCGTCACCAAGGGAGCGAAATCAGACGCACTCGTTTTCTCAAGACGCTTGCAGAAAAAGGCTATCCAAAACAAAGTTACTGGGTTAATCTTTTTCACGTTTCCTTGGTTGGTGGATGCACCAGGGACCTAATTATAGCTAAAACCTGGAAAAGTCAGATTTTCATGATATGTCACCTTTAAGAGTTTTGAAAATGATATGTCACCTTTAAGTCTTCAGTGTCACGTGATCCATCCTTCAGGAATCATTCTAATATGCGGATTTGGTGCTAAAGAAACTTTTATTTTTTATTTATGTTATAAAATAACTGTTAAAAAAACAGTTGTGCTGCTTAGTATTTTTATGGAAACTGTGGTGCATTCCTTTTTTTCAGGATTTGTTTAAATTAATAAAATAAAAAAAAAAGTTATTTGAAATATAAATCTTTTTAACATAAAACATGTCACTTTTTAAATCAATTAAATGCATTTTGCTGAATTAGTATTAACTTCTGAACCCAAACATTTGTTTTATTACACCTATACATATATATACCTACCTATAAAAATAACAGAAATGTCCACTATTGTGCAGCAAAAAATTTAAATCTCTCTAATATCGGCCAATATGGTAATGATATATCTTGCATCACTAGGAACTCCTACTGAAAACCAACAGCAGAGTAACTCAGTGACCAGCAATTTAATCTCTGTCATTGTTAACAGCGTTTATGCTATTTTGGAAGTTACTAGAAGTCAAGTTTTTGAAAGTCAACTAAATGACAAGTGCAAATGACATTGGCAAATTAATAACTTTTCAACTTGTTTCATATTGGTGAAGAACACAAACATTTGCCTTAAAACTTCTCCCTTCATGAAATATTTAAAGTAACAACATTTGAGTGCTGGAAGTTCTTTTGAGATGTCAATACTAATATATGGCTCCTGGTGTCTGATAATGGCAGATCAGCAGTTTGCACTAGAAATCCTCTGTTCTGAATGAGTCATGCTGCCTGCCACATGACGTGTGACTTCTGCCAAGTGAGTCATCCGAAACGAGCAGTTCACAGACATTAAGGGCAATAGGAATCAAATCTTCTATGGCTTATGGAGATGGACAAGATTTTGGCTAGCTAGTGATTTCGGGCACTATTTGCTTTAGTGTCCTGACTCTTTTGTAATTGGATCAGGTAGAAAGGAAGTAGGTAGGAGCTGCATTTGTTTGCCTGCTGCCATCGTACTGTAGAAAATAGCTGCCCGCGGTGTTTTACCAAGATGGAGTTTTTTTATAGTAGTCACTAGGGCTGCATGATATATAGTTTCACAGTGTTTACCACAGACTTGCACTCTATTTGTGGCGGCATAGATGTGTAAATTCATTCTCTGCCAGCAGGAGGAGAGATTTTAGAGCGGGGGAGATAGAGGTTTCCCCGCTAACGGCTGTACACAAAGCACAGGGATTAAAGTTCTCCATCGCTACGACAGATTTCCGTTAATTGCAGTGAGTCTACGACGGATTTCCGTCAATTGGAAAAAATGAGGGGAAAAGAAACATGTAGCGCATTGTTCTGCCGGCAAACCAAAAATCCTCCCCACCACGGCTGCAGCTTCTCACTGACAACATAACGCCGCTTGCATCATTCACAGTCGGGTTATTAGCAGAGAACACAGAGCAGGACTTGAATTTCGGCGCGGGATTGCGACTATTAATAATAATTCTACTCGTTTTTATTTTTTCCCAAATTCCGTTTTATTTTTTTCCAAATTCCATTTTTTCCGGTTTTTTTTCCGTTTTAGTTTTATTGGACTCCTTTTTAATGGTCAAATTAAATTTTATTAATCAAAAAGCATGTCTAATTAAAATCATGAAACTTATACAATTTCACATCAATTTATTAAAAGTTTAACAAAAATTACATGTTTAGGGCCCTATGGATTTTTTTAATTTTTTCGCACCATATGTTTTATTGTTATCAAATTCTGTGTTTTAGCATGTCTAATTATTTGAATCAAGGCTCGAAATTGCGACCATTTTTGTCGCATATGCTCCCGAAATTTAATCTGTGCGATCTCAAAATATATTTGGGAGCATTTGTGCGAGTGCATATAATTGTTGTCGTGCGACCCATTTTCATTTCTCTAAAAACGTTCAGAGTATGTGCCTTCTGAGTGTTGATACGGTGACCTGTCTGCCGTTCTATGAAACGTTAGGCTACATAACCAATTAAACTTCATCTTTACATTCTTAACTTTAATGCAGATTTTAGACTGGTTAATATTAGCTGTCAATCACCCAGTCACTGCTTTCCGCTGTCAGGTGACAGGGAGCTAACTACCGCGGGGAATGAAAAAGACTGAAGAAGAGAGAAAATAAAAAAAGAAACACTGACAGATTTCTTTTGTGAACCACCTAAAGTTACAAATAATGGTGCTGGTGATAGCGATCATGTGGTAAATGTTGATCCACCTGCTCCTAAATTTTTGGTGAGTGCTCCTACATTTTTGCTGGTGCTCCTAACTTTTTGAAGTTGGGAGCACCAGTGCTACCAAGTAAAAAAGTTAATTTTGAGCCCTGTGAATGCATACGTAATTTGAGCTATTCAAGTCATCTGGAGATTTTTTTTTCATATAGCATATGAGTTGTTTTTAAAACCGTAGAATCAGGGACTTTGATAAATTATTGACCAGTGTTTTAATACTTTCTGGGGAAAAAATGATCTATAATATTTATTTATAATATTGCTTATATTTTCAGAAGACTATTGGAATATTTCAAGATAAAAGCTAACAGTAATATGTTGCTAATGTAGTGAACAAAGATTTAAAGCATCTCATTATCAGCTAGGGGTGGGAATCTTTAGGCACTTCACGATCCGATCCGATTCCGATTCTGGGAGTCACGATCCGATTCCAAAACGATTCTTGATCTACATTTTTTCCTAATTAATTCTTCTGCTGTGCAAATACATCTTTACAATTTTACATTTTAGCCAAAATTGCAGTTTCTATGCTTTTTGTTTATAATTGGAATCTCTGTATGTCAGTACTGCCAACTTAAAAATAGCTAGGGGTGTGAATCTTCACTGGTTTCATGATTCAATTCAATTACTATTATCATTATCAACTCAATATCACGATGCATCACATTTTCAGTTCTCAATATTACTGCACATAGCTACATTTTCATATAAATTTTATATCAAATTTAATTTGTGCAAAATTTTATTAATTTTATTTATTGTAAAAACAGACTACTTTTTAAAACAATTACTTATTTAAAATAAGTGTTCTTTACTCCGAAAGTTTACAGACAATAGGCTAGTTATAGTTTTTTTTTTTTTTTCCTCAGCATTATTGCCATTTGATTATTATTGATGAGATCATAGACAGTGGCAGCTTTAACAGGCTGCATTTACACTAATGCACAGATCTATTTCGATATATCAGATGTTCTGTCCTGCTCTGAAAACATAACTGACTGTATTTACATCAATTTCATATAAAAGTATTCGGAGATGCAAGTGCATTTAACTGCAGCCGCGATCGAGCTTCAGGACAACGAACACAAAGCGCACGTGAAAGTCTGTCAGTGCGCGAGTTTCGTGCATCTAATAGTACTGCATTCCAAACGGCATAAATGAAAGCATAAAAAAAAAAAAAACAAGCTCAGAATCGATTCCGAAAATATTCTCCCACACCTATTATCAGCTAAGTGAAAAGTCATTTGAGATGTTTGAAAATGTCAGGACTCTGACTGTGATTTATTTGAACTGCATCTGTCGATGGACACTGATTTGGCATCTACACACCAGCTTCACAGCTGACCAAAATAGCAGACATCACAATTCAGCCTCCGCCAGCCAGTTTTATTCACTTCAAGTCAGATGTTCGCCCTTGTGTGCTGCATTCTTGCTCTTGGGATAGGCCAAAAAAAAAAAAAAAGTGTAAAATGAATCTGAATATTAATAATAAGCTTGCACACTTTATTTTTACAGGTTGCTTTAACAATACAATTTTTAACAAAAAAAAACAAAACAAAAATTATTATTATTAAGGAAACATTTGGTGTTAAAGGAATCTGTAAAAAGTTGGTCATCATATTAATAATTATTTATTAATCATAATAATAATGAAAATAATTATTGTTGTTATTATTATTAATTAAACATTTGATGTTAAAACAGTCTGTAAAAAAAGTGTGCCAGCTAATAATAATAGTAATAATAATTATTATGATTATAATTTTTAAGGAAGTGTTTGGTGTTAAAGGAATCTGTAACAAAGCTGGTCATCTTAATAATAATTATCATAATATCATATAATAATACTGAAAATTATTAATTACAACAGCATTATTATTTATTGTTGTTGTTAAATGTAATTTTTTTTTATTAGGCCTATTACCTTTACTACTGCTAATAATAATAGCAAACAGATTTTCTTGTCCAAAGCCACTTGCGGTATATTTTTAACAGTGGGGAGAATTCTAGCTTGCTTAGTCAGGTTTGAACGCACAACCTTTAGTTTTACCAGCTCAGATCTGCAACCACAAAGCTCTCCCTTCCTGGTTTTATTGACTTATTTGAAAACACTTCATGGGACTGTGTGATATTGACCTGCCATGATTCATTGTTCTCTTTTGTTTTTTACCTGTGATGACTGTGTTGTTGCTTATGTTGCTTGGTTTGGTGAGTGAGGCCCCTTTAAGTTCCTGTCTTGTTATGCTGCTCAATCTGGGCTCTGAGCTTAAGCTCTTGCTGTCAAATGAGTGAAGCCTGGCAGAGGCAGCCACTGGGAGTTTTGATTTATCTCCACTCACACTGTTCTGGAGCAGACATGCAAATCCAGTGAAATGAGTGCAGCCCGTTTCGTGTCGAAGCTAAGAAAGCGTTCACGAATATTAAGTGGAGAGGAAATAAAGGTGAGCTTCAGACAGATTTGTGAAATAAAATAGGTGGGACTAGATGGAAGTGTACCAAGACATGGTTCGTAACAGGATTTCATCCACGTTCAAATCAAGTATTAATTAATTAACTGGATTTCCTGCTTAGTGTTTCTCTTATGGTGTTAAAGTGCTCAAGGGGAAAGCTGTTAATGGTTTGGGTAATTGAGTATTAAACTAGAATAAACAAAGCTGGCACAGAGTGGTGAAAGTAAGCGGCTATAATGTTCTGGTTTAGTTGTTTTAGTATTAAGCTTAGCGTAGCCGACTCTCCATTTTGGTTCATGTACATTATATGCTAGATTGCAGTTTGCATTGTAAAAAAATTTGGGCAGCGTGTTTTATGCAATTTTATTTGTACTGTAGAAGTGCTGAAAGTGATGTTTCTGTGCACTATAAGAGGGGTTAATTGTATGCCTGGAGCAGTTCTTATAGTTCAACTAAATGATCTTCCAAATCAATGAAAAATGCATCCGACATCATTCGCAGGCCTTAGTACTCGGAGGATTTGAAGATACTGTTTGATGAGCTTCTTACATCGATTCACAGTAAATCAGCACATTAAGTGTCTTTGACTGCTATTGCATTTTTTTCATGGCTTAGACTTAAGTGGTAGTTCACACCGAGATTTCAAAGTGTTTATTACCTCCTGAGCTGGTAAATGAGCTAGCAGGCCATCTGCATTTCCCCCAGAACAGCTGTTTGGCTGAATTTTGTAATGTCATTTTGGACGCAGTTAATTCCGGTTCAATTTAAGCTATTCTTTAATCCAACTTGCAGTAGTATTGTCTTGCATAGTTTATGTCTGTCACATGTTAACCCTAATGTCAGTGTAGCATGCTGAAGCAGGTTTGTCCATTATAAGTTGCAGGCTTCAGTAGTTGCAAATCATGTCTTCGGTACTGCATCAAAAACATTTTCAGTAATGTGTGGCTAGGATGAAGGTTACTGAGTCAATATGTGATTGAAGATAAGACTTATGAGGCATGATGCTAATAATAATAGTATTCTAATATTTTTTTTTAATATTTCACTTGACGCGTATAGATTGTTCAGTGATACTAGAAAAGCAAAGGAACTAGATCCCCCCCCCATACACTATGCTCTCCAAGGCATTTATTTGATCAAAATTGAAACAAGTAAAAAATGAAAAAATTAATATTGAGAAATATTACTACAATTTCAGATAGCTGGTTTTTTTTTTTATTATAATATATTTTAAAATGTAATTTAGTCCTCTGATGGCAAAGCTGAATTTTCGTCAGCCATTGCTCCAGTCTTCAGTAGGGCTGGGTGTCGTTCAAAAATTTTCGATATCGATACTGATACCGATACCTTGACTTCGATACCGGTTCCTGAACTATACTTTTTTCGATACCAATTTTATGAAATCTATTTTAACAAGATTACATTATCTAAAAAAAAAACAACCTTTGGTTTTATTTTTCAGCTTGTTGATGTTTATACAGACTCATAGACTCATCTCCTGAGCCACTGCACAAAGGAACAAAATGTAACCAACACAATAAATCAGTGCGAATAGTTTTAATAAAGCTGAAATAGTCTTCAGTTTACACATCTGTTAGCTACATTTACACTAGTGCGTGTTTGTTTTAAAACGCATAGCTCAGACAGAATCATAAATTCTATAAATTTTCCACTGATTTACTGATGAGTATTAGCAGTTTCTAGCGCTGTCTGCCTGTGCTCTCTCTTCCATGATCGCTGCTCTAAACGTCGTGTAATGTTGCCTAACTAACTATTTTAAATATAAAAACTTTCCATTTTAAATTTTGACCTTTTTAGTTTCTTAGTGTTGCGCATTTTGATTTCTCCTGGAGAGGCTGCGTGAGCCTCGCCTCAGCAGCGCAACCTTATTCCGTCAATAGATGCATTATAACATGTCTGGCGTTAATGACGCGTTAATGTCAAGCCCTGGAGTCTATGTGCTCAGCCCCTGACGGCCCGGCCCAATTTAAACCCTGGTCTTATGTAGCATGATGCTACAGTGTGCATGAATGGTTACGTAACACGCGCTTTCGGTCTTGTAGTATGAATGGACATCTGCATATGATTGGAACTCTACGCAGCTCCCGCGCTACTCTCCATTGGAAATGAATGACTTTCGGTCTGTCATTTGTCTGAGATAGTGGAAAGCCGGCTTGAAACGCAGTGGAAACGCCAGTATGACGAGGATCGTTTTCATTTTAAAACGATCGTTTTAATTTTAAAACAAAAATGCACCAGTGTGAATGTAGCCTTACAGCTATGGGGGCTGGGACGCATTCACACTAAATCCTCACGTGTGAGCCACATCTCTGAGTGTGGCGCGTGACGTGGACCGACTGTATACACCTATCGGTGTATTACAGTACCACGAGCAGACTGCTCCATACGTTTTCGCATCACTCTCGCGGATGTCAAACACTAATCGATCTGCGTCGCGCCGCTTCTAATCGAGCACACCTAGTGCTGCAGGCTTATTGGCTCACTGACGTTGATGAGATTAACCCCTTATGAAATTTGGTACCGAACGACGAGACGAGACGGCAATTCGGTCGGTGCCTAAAAAGTACTTTACTTTTTAGTAAAGTAAAGTACTTTACTTAAGTACCCC
>NW_015542345.1:3329468-3334217 GCF_001515605.1 Sinocyclocheilus anshuiensis
CCAATTTACATGCCCATTTACATGCCTAAGAAGTCATTTATTATTACATTTATAAGTTGAATTTTTACATTTACAAATTATTCAATTAAAGTTTTTGAAATAAATTAGAAAAACGCTGAATAGAAATTATGGTCTCAGACTTTTGGACCACTGTGCTTATATTTTATGTAAGTAGTTGTATATTTTTTAAGCCTTTGGATGATAAGCGTGAGCTTCCATGATACCGTATTGGTGCTGTGTCTGCCAGCCAGTTTAGCTGATTACTTTCCTGTTAGCCGGCAATTGTTTTCTCTTGCAGGAAACATGTCAATAGCAGTCACAGGGGGCAGACAGGCAGTGCTTCTCATTCATTCACTCATTGAGGAGGCCAAGGTCAGTTGCTGCTTTTAGGTGAAATCTTTTTGATGAACATTTGCTTTGACCCACGAAAGCTTGAGATTTTTGATTCATACCACAAATTAGTGAAAGGAAATGAGTCACTGCTACAGCATCCTGCCCCAACAATATCCTGTTGATATATGTGATGTGTGTGTGTGTGTGTGTGTGTTTGTGTGTGTGAGTGAGAGAGGTGTGTCTGCCCATAGTCCCCTAATCCTCAGACATATCATCTGTTTGTAAAGGAATTAAAACACAATTCCATTCTTTAATGAATAGCTGAGTTAATAATCTGATGTATCTTAACGTTATGCTTTCATACTCAGCATTAATGTAGTGTGACTCTTAGCAGCTTTGATGCAGCTGTGAATATTCAACTGCTAAACAGGCAGATCAGTGACACTTGTGGTCATTTTGTCAACTGACTTTTCTTGCCTACACTGCAAAATAACTGCCGCCAGGGTATTAAAATGAACACTCCATAAATGCCAGATGTTAATAAAAATTGGTTTTGGCAAGGAAACAAAACGGTGGCCAGTAACTTTACAACATGTGCAACGTGATGATGGGTAATATGTGACTGTCTAGCTTGAATAATAATAATAATAATTATTATTATGATTATAAGTATTATTATTAATTATTATATTAATACTTATTATTATAATTAATTATATTAATTTAAATTATTATTATTATTCATATAATAGAATTATAGGTCTACTAATCTTAATTTTAGGCCCTGAATCTCACATTTAGACCCTGATCGCACCTCTACCCAGAGGTTCTTCATGTCAAGAGTTTGAATGTCTTTTTATGACTTCTCTCCAATTAATTCAGACCAAGTCATACATGTGATAATATTCTCAGGTAATCACTGTGGATGCCCTGTACAAAGATTTAGCCTGTGTCGTGCATTGAGATTTTCCATGCAGAACTAAACTTTCCCTTTCTGAGGACATCTCAAACTGCAGCCTTTTGCTGCTCTGTCATGCTTGAGTTCCTCTTTCAGTCTAAACGTCTGCTACTGCCTCTACTGCAGAGTTGTAGCCAGAGTAGGCACTCCAACCTTGGTGTAACATGACCTTATGTGGAACTTACCCCCGTTGCCCTGTTGCTCTCCATGGATCATTTTACATCCTAATTAGGGGATAGTTAGATGGGGATGTCAGGCGATGTTTGATCTTTGACATACTTTCCTGTAGTAATAAATAAATCAGTGTCAGTCACCCACATTTAGGATTTGTTTCTTTCGTTATTAGTTTCTGTATTTGATTGACGGTCCTAAGTAGATGTATTAAAATGCTTGTTGATTTTTTTCCTTTCTATTTTAATCAGTGGGGACCTTTAACCAAGGCAGCCTAGCACATTTAATCTTACTTTTAGATAACTTTTTCAATGTATTAAATTAAAATACCATCACTTATATTATATCGTTGATATATGTGTGTATGTATGTTGTTGTTGTTTTTTTCACTTCCACAAATCCTATAGTGATATTAGATATTGAGACTAATACTTTGATACTTTTCCTTTGTAATGGGGAAACATAAACACCTCCCCATTTTATTATATTGAAAGCCTTTTTATTAACTGTATGTAAACAACTTGCCCTTGATGAATAATGAGAAAGCTATATACTCTCACCCATAAAGTATAGGGTTGGGTGGGTTTCTTAGTCACTGGGAACATCAAAGCTGGTCTTGTGAAGTGTTTGTTTAACTACATGTATAGGGCCCTATGAAATACGTTTCATTTTTTCTCAAATTCCGTTTTATTTCTTTCAAAATTTATTTTTTTCCGTTTTAATTTTTCTGGACTTCTTTTTTTTTTTTTTATAGTTAAATTAAATGTATTAATCAAAAGCATGTCTAATTAATTAAAATCATGAACCTTATACAATTCAACATCAATTTATTGAATGTTAAACCAAAATTACATGTTTAGGGCCCTATGAAATGTTCTATTTTTTTTTTCTCCGCTTATGTTTTATTGTTACCAATTTCTGGGTTTTAGCATGTCTAATTATTTGAATGCATAAAAGCTACTTTTATTTATTCTTAACAGCCTTATGATTTTTTTTCTTTAGAAATTCTGTGTTGTGCATTTAATTTTTCTGGTTATCAAATGAAGGCATAAAACATTAATTTAATTGATCTTAATTCATGAAAATAATTTTTTTTTTACAAAGGGGATTTACTATTAAAATTAAAACATGGAAGAAATATTGTGTGATTATTTCTTAAAAAATAAAGTTGTAATAATTTTAGTAGTAGTAGTATTTCGTACGTTCTACTGAACAATAGTAATATATTTCTTGCACAATGTCTTCCAAGTTAAACTGAACTTTTATTTTTACGGGTTGCCGTGAATACCTTTACATTTCTGTGTGCATATATGACGCTAACTGTTAGTTTCACTCAAATGAAACAGTAAAATGCTCATGAAGTACTCGCATGCAGATCATGCAGGATTCATATTTAAATAGTCTTTTTGCGGCTTAATATTTACAGATACTAGTCCATATCGTCATTTGATTTACGTGTACTGACCTACTTTTGATTAATTCATCCAAACTTTGACAAATTCCGTGACATTCCGCGTTAAACAGTAAACTCCGTTTTTATGACTGGATTCCGCAATTCCGTCCGCGTTTTCCACATCGCAGAAATCATAGGGCCCTACAACAGAATTTGTTACTATCTGTTACTGTTTGTTGCAAGCGGTGACTGTGCAGCAACAGAGCTAAACCCAGCCTTGAGTATGAGTATGACTCGGTCCGGACTTTCTATATATGGCATCATTCAGAGGAATTTATGACTGGGTGTAACTATAAAGCTGCATGACCAGGAATCCCTGGTCAAATTCCTCTGCAGGTCGGTCCAGTTGATTCCTTCCCTGTCACCTGCTTCTGCCATATTTCATTCATTTATTTTAGACATTTTTGTGTGCATTAGCATTTCTTAAAGTGTCCCTGGGACTGTAGTATATTGACAACACATGCCTCTTGCCTCATATAACATGGCTCCTTTCATGCATTGTCTTTTAAAAGCAAATGAGTAAACTGGAACATCAACAAAAGATGAAACTACTGACCTGTGACTTAATCCTCTAATCTCTAGCGTGCCGCCGCGTTGTGCAACCACAGATTCCAATGCATTATCATTCTGGGAAAAGGGTAAGTCTTTATAGTGGGTGGCTGCTTTTGAACTGTAACTGTTGCTCTTTGAATTGGTCGTCGGTACATCGCTAAGGGTTTTCCCTAGATGCAGTAACTTAAAATAGGTAGTTTTTTTTATTTTATTAGTAAAGTATTGCACTTTAAAACACATCGTTTGGCTCAGTTTTATGCACTCTCTGAGTGTGTATTTGTATGAATAGAGAAATGGCAATATTCCTCATGGCCAACAGTATGATTCTGAACACTGAACTTTCACATTTTTAGCCTGTAATCTGAAACTTGCAGACTTGCTGAGAATAACCTTCGTCAAAGATAAATAAGGTTGCATCTGTAATACTAAAGCGTGTGGGTTTGAAATCACCAACTTTAGTCCATATTTTCATCAGCCCTCGCTGGTATTCCCCCTCTGAGTCATGTTGTCTCAGTTCTTCATTTCCTAAGGGATTAGCCCCCTGTGACGCATCACACACCACACTCACAACCTTGTGAAGCATTTTTGTCTCCGCACGTGTTCTGGTTGATATCTGCATTATTGCTCTGTTTTAATTTTTAAACATCTGATTTAATGATCCATCAAGGTGCAGATTCATAATTACTGTGCATTGTGGTTGACGCAGATTATGCATCTCTCTTCTCTCTCGCGTTCTGCCACTTCTTTTTTTGGTATCCGCCATTGTGTGCGAGTCCTATTGTGAATCTGCGCCCGCCGGAAGGTAATGTGTTTCTTTTTGAGGAGGGTGCTGGAATGACAACCAAGAGAAGGGAGGGGTTGTTGCAGTAAAAAGCAGCGAAATGACTGTAGGTGTCAAAGAGTCACATTTTAACAGTTAATGATGCAGCAGCAGCCAGCTCTGCCAGGCAATAAACTCTTTAATATGTTGTTAATTACTTCTGAGAGATTGGATATTGATTGAAAAGCAAAACGGGTTTAATTATAACCCAAGTGCTAATGTCATCCCAAGTGTTGACAATTTTAGGCCTACGTGAGATGAACTTGAAATGGCTAAAGCCATTCAGTCCTTTTATTTCGGCTTGTTTATTCGCTCGTTGTGACTAAGGCCCAATCCCAATTCTATTTTATACCCCTTCCTTTTATTTCGGCTTGTTTATTCGCTCGTTGTGACTAAGGCCCAATCCCAATTCTATTTTATACCCCTTCCTTTTATTTCGGCTTGTTTATTCGCTCGTTGTGA
>NW_015542345.1:3334468-3340732 GCF_001515605.1 Sinocyclocheilus anshuiensis
CCAATTTACATGCCCATTTACATGCCTAAGAAGTCATTTATTATTACATTTATAAGTTGAATTTTTACATTTACAAATTATTCAATTAAAGTTTTTGAAATAAATTAGAAAAACGCTGAATAGAAATTATGGTCTCAGACTTTTGGACCACTGTGCTTATATTTTATGTAAGTAGTTGTATATTTTTTAAGCCTTTGGATGATAAGCGTGAGCTTCCATGATACCGTATTGGTGCTGTGTCTGCCAGCCAGTTTAGCTGATTACTTTCCTGTTAGCCGGCAATTGTTTTCTCTTGCAGGAAACATGTCAATAGCAGTCACAGGGGGCAGACAGGCAGTGCTTCTCATTCATTCACTCATTGAGGAGGCCAAGGTCAGTTGCTGCTTTTAGGTGAAATCTTTTTGATGAACATTTGCTTTGACCCACGAAAGCTTGAGATTTTTGATTCATACCACAAATTAGTGAAAGGAAATGAGTCACTGCTACAGCATCCTGCCCCAACAATATCCTGTTGATATATGTGATGTGTGTGTGTGTGTGTGTGTGTTTGTGTGTGTGAGTGAGAGAGGTGTGTCTGCCCATAGTCCCCTAATCCTCAGACATATCATCTGTTTGTAAAGGAATTAAAACACAATTCCATTCTTTAATGAATAGCTGAGTTAATAATCTGATGTATCTTAACGTTATGCTTTCATACTCAGCATTAATGTAGTGTGACTCTTAGCAGCTTTGATGCAGCTGTGAATATTCAACTGCTAAACAGGCAGATCAGTGACACTTGTGGTCATTTTGTCAACTGACTTTTCTTGCCTACACTGCAAAATAACTGCCGCCAGGGTATTAAAATGAACACTCCATAAATGCCAGATGTTAATAAAAATTGGTTTTGGCAAGGAAACAAAACGGTGGCCAGTAACTTTACAACATGTGCAACGTGATGATGGGTAATATGTGACTGTCTAGCTTGAATAATAATAATAATAATTATTATTATGATTATAAGTATTATTATTAATTATTATATTAATACTTATTATTATAATTAATTATATTAATTTAAATTATTATTATTATTCATATAATAGAATTATAGGTCTACTAATCTTAATTTTAGGCCCTGAATCTCACATTTAGACCCTGATCGCACCTCTACCCAGAGGTTCTTCATGTCAAGAGTTTGAATGTCTTTTTATGACTTCTCTCCAATTAATTCAGACCAAGTCATACATGTGATAATATTCTCAGGTAATCACTGTGGATGCCCTGTACAAAGATTTAGCCTGTGTCGTGCATTGAGATTTTCCATGCAGAACTAAACTTTCCCTTTCTGAGGACATCTCAAACTGCAGCCTTTTGCTGCTCTGTCATGCTTGAGTTCCTCTTTCAGTCTAAACGTCTGCTACTGCCTCTACTGCAGAGTTGTAGCCAGAGTAGGCACTCCAACCTTGGTGTAACATGACCTTATGTGGAACTTACCCCCGTTGCCCTGTTGCTCTCCATGGATCATTTTACATCCTAATTAGGGGATAGTTAGATGGGGATGTCAGGCGATGTTTGATCTTTGACATACTTTCCTGTAGTAATAAATAAATCAGTGTCAGTCACCCACATTTAGGATTTGTTTCTTTCGTTATTAGTTTCTGTATTTGATTGACGGTCCTAAGTAGATGTATTAAAATGCTTGTTGATTTTTTTCCTTTCTATTTTAATCAGTGGGGACCTTTAACCAAGGCAGCCTAGCACATTTAATCTTACTTTTAGATAACTTTTTCAATGTATTAAATTAAAATACCATCACTTATATTATATCGTTGATATATGTGTGTATGTATGTTGTTGTTGTTTTTTTCACTTCCACAAATCCTATAGTGATATTAGATATTGAGACTAATACTTTGATACTTTTCCTTTGTAATGGGGAAACATAAACACCTCCCCATTTTATTATATTGAAAGCCTTTTTATTAACTGTATGTAAACAACTTGCCCTTGATGAATAATGAGAAAGCTATATACTCTCACCCATAAAGTATAGGGTTGGGTGGGTTTCTTAGTCACTGGGAACATCAAAGCTGGTCTTGTGAAGTGTTTGTTTAACTACATGTATAGGGCCCTATGAAATACGTTTCATTTTTTCTCAAATTCCGTTTTATTTCTTTCAAAATTTATTTTTTTCCGTTTTAATTTTTCTGGACTTCTTTTTTTTTTTTTTTATAGTTAAATTAAATGTATTAATCAAAAGCATGTCTAATTAATTAAAATCATGAACCTTATACAATTCAACATCAATTTATTGAATGTTAAACCAAAATTACATGTTTAGGGCCCTATGAAATGTTCTATTTTTTTTTTCTCCGCTTATGTTTTATTGTTACCAATTTCTGGGTTTTAGCATGTCTAATTATTTGAATGCATAAAAGCTACTTTTATTTATTCTTAACAGCCTTATGATTTTTTTTCTTTAGAAATTCTGTGTTGTGCATTTAATTTTTCTGGTTATCAAATGAAGGCATAAAACATTAATTTAATTGATCTTAATTCATGAAAATAATTTTTTTTTTACAAAGGGGATTTACTATTAAAATTAAAACATGGAAGAAATATTGTGTGATTATTTCTTAAAAAATAAAGTTGTAATAATTTTAGTAGTAGTAGTATTTCGTACGTTCTACTGAACAATAGTAATATATTTCTTGCACAATGTCTTCCAAGTTAAACTGAACTTTTATTTTTACGGGTTGCCGTGAATACCTTTACATTTCTGTGTGCATATATGACGCTAACTGTTAGTTTCACTCAAATGAAACAGTAAAATGCTCATGAAGTACTCGCATGCAGATCATGCAGGATTCATATTTAAATAGTCTTTTTGCGGCTTAATATTTACAGATACTAGTCCATATCGTCATTTGATTTACGTGTACTGACCTACTTTTGATTAATTCATCCAAACTTTGACAAATTCCGTGACATTCCGCGTTAAACAGTAAACTCCGTTTTTATGACTGGATTCCGCAATTCCGTCCGCGTTTTCCACATCGCAGAAATCATAGGGCCCTACAACAGAATTTGTTACTATCTGTTACTGTTTGTTGCAAGCGGTGACTGTGCAGCAACAGAGCTAAACCCAGCCTTGAGTATGAGTATGACTCGGTCCGGACTTTCTATATATGGCATCATTCAGAGGAATTTATGACTGGGTGTAACTATAAAGCTGCATGACCAGGAATCCCTGGTCAAATTCCTCTGCAGGTCGGTCCAGTTGATTCCTTCCCTGTCACCTGCTTCTGCCATATTTCATTCATTTATTTTAGACATTTTTGTGTGCATTAGCATTTCTTAAAGTGTCCCTGGGACTGTAGTATATTGACAACACATGCCTCTTGCCTCATATAACATGGCTCCTTTCATGCATTGTCTTTTAAAAGCAAATGAGTAAACTGGAACATCAACAAAAGATGAAACTACTGACCTGTGACTTAATCCTCTAATCTCTAGCGTGCCGCCGCGTTGTGCAACCACAGATTCCAATGCATTATCATTCTGGGAAAAGGGTAAGTCTTTATAGTGGGTGGCTGCTTTTGAACTGTAACTGTTGCTCTTTGAATTGGTCGTCGGTACATCGCTAAGGGTTTTCCCTAGATGCAGTAACTTAAAATAGGTAGTTTTTTTTATTTTATTAGTAAAGTATTGCACTTTAAAACACATCGTTTGGCTCAGTTTTATGCACTCTCTGAGTGTGTATTTGTATGAATAGAGAAATGGCAATATTCCTCATGGCCAACAGTATGATTCTGAACACTGAACTTTCACATTTTTAGCCTGTAATCTGAAACTTGCAGACTTGCTGAGAATAACCTTCGTCAAAGATAAATAAGGTTGCATCTGTAATACTAAAGCGTGTGGGTTTGAAATCACCAACTTTAGTCCATATTTTCATCAGCCCTCGCTGGTATTCCCCCTCTGAGTCATGTTGTCTCAGTTCTTCATTTCCTAAGGGATTAGCCCCCTGTGACGCATCACACACCACACTCACAACCTTGTGAAGCATTTTTGTCTCCGCACGTGTTCTGGTTGATATCTGCATTATTGCTCTGTTTTAATTTTTAAACATCTGATTTAATGATCCATCAAGGTGCAGATTCATAATTACTGTGCATTGTGGTTGACGCAGATTATGCATCTCTCTTCTCTCTCGCGTTCTGCCACTTCTTTTTTTGGTATCCGCCATTGTGTGCGAGTCCTATTGTGAATCTGCGCCCGCCGGAAGGTAATGTGTTTCTTTTTGAGGAGGGTGCTGGAATGACAACCAAGAGAAGGGAGGGGTTGTTGCAGTAAAAAGCAGCGAAATGACTGTAGGTGTCAAAGAGTCACATTTTAACAGTTAATGATGCAGCAGCAGCCAGCTCTGCCAGGCAATAAACTCTTTAATATGTTGTTAATTACTTCTGAGAGATTGGATATTGATTGAAAAGCAAAACGGGTTTAATTATAACCCAAGTGCTAATGTCATCCCAAGTGTTGACAATTTTAGGCCTACGTGAGATGAACTTGAAATGGCTAAAGCCATTCAGTCCTTTTATTTCGGCTTGTTTATTCGCTCGTTGTGACTAAGGCCCAATCCCAATTCTATTTTATACCCCTTCCTTTTATTTCGGCTTGTTTATTCGCTCGTTGTGACTAAGGCCCAATCCCCATTCTATTTTATACCCCTTCCTTTTATTTCGGCTTGTTTATTCGCTCGTTGTGAATAAGGCCCAATCCCAATTCTATTTTATACCCCTTCCCCTACCCCTCCGCCTACCCCTTCCCCTTGTCCCTCGAAACAGAGTGTCAACGAGAGTATTTTCCAGCAACGAGAGGATGAAATCGCTGTTTTTTTAAGTAAACTCACTCTAAAAAGAGAAACGCGCATACACGCAACTAGGGATATGCCGGTATCAAATTTTCATGTTGTGATTAACAAAAGAGAATCGAGACACCCCTACCCCTTCATGTGAAAAAAAAGGGGAAGGGCTAAGGGGTAGAATTGAGATTGGGCCTTAGTTTAGGGCTGGACAATAATTCAACATCAATATGTATCACGATATAATTTTTTTCAATAACGGTGATATGATTTTTAAACACATTTCCGATATTTCGATATACATTACCAGTGCTTCCCATACATTGATTTATTTGTGGCATTTTACTTCGTTGAATAAACATGAGCACTGCACGTTTCAAAATCAAAACAGGTCGCGGGTGTTTTATATGAATGTATCTCTGAAGGGAAAGGACTGTCTTCAGAAAAGTTTCGATAGCATTTTTATTTTATCTGATAAAGAAGCGTTCATGAGCGGAGCTGCTTTGATTACAGCCATTACTGGAGAAACCGCTAGTTCTACCACTCTCAAAGCGCCTCCTGCTAGCAGACAATCAGTTTGCATTTTCAATAAGCCCCTCTCCAGCAACATGTTTTTGTTGTTGCTCTTTTTTTTTTTCTGCAGCAACTTTTCATACTCTTTATACTGGCTAAAGCACATTTGTTTCAATCTATAAGAATAATCAGCTTACACTGCCAGTCAAAATTTTTTGAACAGTAAAATTTTTAATGTTTTTTTTTTTAAGAATTCCCTTTTGCTCACCAAGCCTGCATTTATTTGATCCAAAGTACACCAATAACAGTAAAATTTTTAAATACTTTTACTATTTAAAATAACTGCTTTCTATTTGAAAATATTTGAAAATATAATTTATTCCTTTTATCAAAGCTGAATTTTCAGCATCATTACTCCAGTCTTCAGTGTCACATGATCCAGAAATCATTCTAATATGCCGATTTGCTGATTATCAATATTTAAAACAGTTGAATACATTTCTTTTTCAGGATTCTTTGATGAATAGAAAGATCCAAAGATCCTCATTTATCTTAAATAAAAAGCTTTCGTAACATTATACATTATTCCATTCAAAAGCTTGGAGTCCGTATGATTTCTTTCTCTTTTTTTGGAAAGAAATTATAGAAATTAATACTTTTATTTAGCAAGGATTCTTTAAATTGATCAAAAGGGATGATAAAGTCATTTATAATGTTACAAAAGATTTCTATTTCAGATAAATGCTGTTCTTATGAACTTTCTATTCATCAAAGAAACCTGAAAAAAATTTACTCAGCTGTTTTCAACATAATAATAATAATAATAAATGTTTTTATTAGAATGATTTCTGAAGGATCATGTGACACTGAAGACTGGAGTAATGATGCTGAAAAATCAGCTTTGA
>NW_015542345.1:3340852-3342916 GCF_001515605.1 Sinocyclocheilus anshuiensis
TTCATCAAAGAAACCTGAAAAATTCTACTCAGCTGTTTTCAGCATAATAATAAATGATTTTTGAGCAGCAAATCAGAATATTAGTATGATTTCTGAAGGATCATGTGACTGGAGTAATGATGCTAAAAATACAGCTTTGAAATCACAGGAATAAATTGCATTTTAAAATATTTTTCAAATAGAAAACAGTTATTTTAAATAGTAAAAATATTTCAAAACATTACTGTTTTTGCTGTATTTTGGATCAAATAAATGCAGGCTTGGTGAGCAGAAGAGAATTCTTTAAAAACATAAAAAAATCTTACTGTATAAAAACTTTTGACTGGTAGTGTATGTTAGCCTATAGTTTGTAGTTAAAGATATTAATATTAATTAGGTGAGTCTGAGACGATTATTTGACAGTGATTTCACGTTTTTTGTTTGTATGAAGGCTAAATACAAATAAAAGGTGAACATTAATTTATTTGGTTTTTTTTCTTCTAAAATATCTTATGGTTTTATATGAGGTGTCTTAGACTTCAATTTAAATTCATTTTTCATAAGTTTGTATGCACAGACATCTGTTGTGAGCGTTCTTGACAGTTTTTACAAGGCTTTTTTTTTATAATGTTCATATCGATATCGGAATTATATTGTATTGACCGAAATATACATTTTGGCCATATCGTCCAGCCCTAACTTAAAGAAGTGTGACAGATTTAACCAGATAGATCACGATAAACTGTCAGAATATTCAGAAGGAATATATTTTGGAATTGGAAAAAATGACATATGAGTGAGATTTATCAGTAGTAGAGATTATTGTCATTATACCTAGAGTAGAGCAATTAACGTTAATTTAGTTCAGACAAACTCCAGAAATTTAGATCCTTTATTAAAGAGCCTTCCCGTCTGAAAGTTACAAAGCATATCCAAAGCAATAGAATGCTACATGTATTCGTGATTGTCTCTCATTTCATTTTTTTTTTTTTTTAATAATGCAAGTGAGCATTGGATTGTGTCTGCTGCTGCTCTGAGGTCCCATTGTGCTGCCTGCTGCAGAGAGTCGAAGAGCTTAGCATTTAATTGCCAAGGAAAGGAACAGGGAATTCTGATGAGAAAGGGGGCTTTCAAGAATGCCAGGGACAAATGATTATTTTGCCAGAGCCTTAAGTACTTTATTTGAGATTCAACAGTGGGCTTTGGCTGGCACTGGTCGACGCTTCTCAGGGGAGAATATGTGTTAATATGGGGGCCGCGGGCTCACAAAGCAGTGTAATTGGGTTCGCATGGTTGGTGTCAGGGCAGCGGCACCGCTTCGTACACAAAGGGCACCTCCCAGCCTAGCTGCCAGGGACTCAGAGACAATCCCCCTCCTGATCAGGGTTGTAATTCACTGGAAGGGCTTATTGAATTACTGGAATGCTGAGCGTCATTTTGTAAGGGCCTGCAGATTGCACGATGAGCCGAAGGCCTTGTGTTTGTTAGCGTGTACAGCTCTTAGCCGCCCGGCTCTGAAAAGCACTGCGAGTGGTGGCAGACTGCTGAGAAAATCTCTCTTAATATCCCCAAATGGCATAATTACTCTTGCATAAATTCAAATTCCTTCCTCCCTTTTCAGTAATTATTTGAGTGTATCTGCATCAGAGGTTACAAAGCCTGTTGTCTCTGCTTTTAACCCCATGTGACATCCTGGAGCTGATTAGACTGTAAGGATTTTTTTTTGCTCTCTCAGTAGGCACTATTGCAGTGTCTGCAGCTGGAGGCTGATATGTGATTCAGTAGTAAAGGATAAAATTGTTTGTTGTACCTTTACGTTCTTTGCATTCTGCATCCGGCAATCTGAGGTCTGCTCAGAATAGTTATATTGTGAGAATGAAGGTTGCACCACAACAATCATTATTTAGCACTCTGATGGACTAATGTTTTAGTCATGATGTGTTTTTGATTTAATTTCCCCATTGAGTATATAGATGTTTGCCATTCAATCTTGGTTAAATAGGCAGAAAAATTTTATAGGGGTCATCGGATGCCCATTTTCCACAAGTTGATATGATTCTTTATGGTCTTAATGAAAAGTCTTTA
>NW_015542345.1:3343313-3360320 GCF_001515605.1 Sinocyclocheilus anshuiensis
TGCCCATTTTCCACAAGTTGATATGATTCTTTAGGGTCTTAATGAAAAGTCTATAACATACTTTGGTTAAAATTTATCAATGGTAGTGTAAAACAACACCCTTTTTACCCTGTCAAAATCATCTGTTTTCAGCAACCCATTTTAGTCCATGTTCCTTTAAATGCTAATGAGCTCTGCTCACCCTGCCCCTCTCTTCTGTGGGGTGACGAGCCATTCTCATGATACTGTATACTAAGCCGTGGAACTTGCTAACTAGCATGTTATTAGGAAAGGCGATTTGCAAAGATTCATAAAAGAATCTTATACTTCTGTAGGTGAGGCTGTATCACAAATGATTCGCGCGAACTTAAATGCATTTAGGTAGATCGGGGGCGCATTCCCTTCAAAAACAAAGGTAATCCACTGCATCTTCAGCGGCTCAGATGTCGGGAGTAAATGACGACTGCTATGTTCATTATTACATCCAACAACCTTTTTACCCTGTCAAAATCATCTGTTTTCAGCAACCCATTTTAGTCCATGTTCCTTTAAATGCTAATGAGCTCTACTCACCCTGCCCCTCTCTTCTGTGGGGTGACGAGCCATTCTCATGATACTGTATACTAAGCCGTGGAACTTGCTAACTAGCATGTTATTAGGAAAGGCGATTTGCAAAGATTCATAAAAGAATCTTATACTTCTGTAGGTGAGGCTGTATCACAAATGATTCGCGCGAACTTAAATGCATTTAGGTAGATCGGGGGCGCATTCCCTTCAAAAACAAAGGTAATCCACTGCATCTTCAGCGGCACAGATGTCGAGAATAAATGACGACTGCTATGTTCATTATTACTAGTGATCGACCGATATTGATTTTTTATAACAGATACCAATACCAATTATTTGCGGGTTTATGTTCCCGATAACCGATATGCAGAACCGATATTTATTTACTGTTATAAATTAAATAAATGACTGAGTGAAGTAAGAACATACTTCACTTTGGTTTTTCCTCTTTTCTGTCATCTTTTTTTTTTTTTAAGTGTTGAAAATTAACAGTCTTTCATGTTAAATTTAATCTTCATATAACAACAATAAAAAACATTTTATTTATAAAAAAGCATCAGAAGCAACAACACTAACATTAACAATAAGCAAAATAAATGTAGAATGTCCAATGTTTTCAAATGGAGAAAATAAATAAAGGACAGGAGTCATACGAACTTCATTTTAAACTACAGTTTTAGTAGGTTTATAAGCTGTTTAATAGCTACAGAGTCAAGAATAATTCACTGAATAATATTCTCTGGAATATTGGAATATAACAAACACTGAATAATATTCTCTGGAATATTGGAATATAACAAACAAAACATATTTTATTGCATTTCTCAACTGGAATGTTTTATCAGAATTATTAATAATGTTTTTGTCCTTCTAGATTATGAAATACCTGCTGACAGCGTGGTTTATCTATGCCTTTACACAGAACTATACTGAAACTGCGATCGCTCGCGGAGATAATAAATAATTAATTTCCATAGAGTTGTATTTATATACATGCGGTGGCCTTGCTGGAGCATTTCCAGAGCATCAACCACATCAACCCGGTGAGTGAACAGCAATATGAAAGCGGTTCACGAGACTAATAATGAGCAAATATACAACAGAGAGAGAATTCAATTCAGCGCTTTTATTTCCAACATGCGCTCATTCATAGCTGCATATTATTTAATTCAGGCAAAGTTACGTCTTTATTGGGATAGGACTTGACGGATTATTTTACATGACTCCGTGAGTTCGTCTCTATTTCTTCGAGCTAAGCTGCATAAACTGCATATCAGGCATTTACGTAATACATCTCATTTGTGCATTACTGCAATGGCGATCCTGCGCGCAATTCTCAAAACACCCACAAGATGGCAGCGTTTATCGGTGAAACCGATATTACAAAACCGATATCCGATTATGGTCAAATGCTTAAATATCGTGAAAAATATCGGGAAATCGATATATCGGTCGATCTCTAATTATTACTTCCAACAACAGAACACCTCAATCGCTTTGGAGCCATTCTTGTCTACTCCTGCTCCGACGTCGAAACAATGGCGGACTGATGACAGCTCATTTAGAGCGGGTCTAAGATAAAACGCTAGTGTCAATCAACAATCGTGGGAGGGCTTGGGTCTGTGACGTCACACAGACAGGCATCTGAGAATGGCTTGATATGAGCAAGGGGAAATGATTTAACGAGATTAAAAAAAAAAACACTTGGTGGATCTTTATCATTATAGGGTGGTTGTGTACACACACTGCCAACACACATTTCAGTTCAAACAACTTGTAAAAGTGCATGTAGCATCCGATGACCCCTTTAACATCCAATAACTTCCTGATACAGCCAAATTAAAAAATCCAGCTATTAAGATGTACGCCCACAGTGTACGCCCACTTTTTCAGGTTATGGAAGTATTTTTCCATAGGGATTTTATTGAAAGAGTAATAAGCCATGATCCAAACAATACTGTACAGCTACAAGGTCAATCACAACATTGCAAAAGTTGATTTGAAAAAAAAAAAGTAAAAAAAAAGCATTCTTCCCCCTTAACACAATAATAATGTATAGCATGATATGGTAATTTTTTATTTTATCTTTATTTATAAGAACAGATTTAAGTAACAAACAATTGCAAGTAAAGTGTTTTTAGGTACAGTAGATATATTTAACAGTAGCGTTTTAAGTAAGAGATAATGCAGACATTGAATAAAGTAATCAATGTACAAGTAAAGCACTGCATAGTCTTAACTGTATAAATTAAACATTCATACATTGTTCCTTAATTAAAGCTACTAAAATTAGTCAAGATCAGTGAGTGATTTTTTTTCTCTTTTGCATTTGTTGTTTGATTAACATTATAGATATAGACAGTAGTAGGAATTATGGCTGGGCTTTGACAGCCAAATTAGGGCTGGGTTTTCACAATTCGATTCGATTCTCATTCACAATCTTTCGATTCGATTCGATTACCGATTCGATTCAATATCGATTATTTTGGATACATATCAGGTACAGTACATGCCAAATTTTCTCAAGGAAAAAACAATCTCTCAACTAATGCTGTAAAATATACATGCGAGTCAGTTGGCACTACATTATAATATTGAAGGTTAAAATGGACTGATTTGTGTTATACAACTGCTTAAATTGCACTTAATTAAGTTTTATAATATTTAAGTTACAATTACTTCAGTTCGTTTTTTTTAAATATACACATTTAAATAGTGGCTGTCATAAAAACTTGGATGGATTTATTCAAACATAAATAAAACATTAAAGAACGGTAAAAAATTATAATGCATAGTGCATATATTTAGCAGAATGCTCCTCTTTATAGTTTATTTTTCTGGCTGACTATCGAGTTTATGGTCACCAAATATGCTTTCTGAGGTAAATGTTATGTTACATGAATTGTTTACAAGCCGTTATATTGACGTCTTTGTGCGGCTGAAACACTGATTGAGCGATTACATGAGACAGGATACGGATTGTAAAGTTGTACTCTTTCTTTCAACTTACCTTTGGATGTTTAGTCATGCTTATGTTGTGCTGAAACTGGTATTAATGTGGAGGAGATGATCAGTTCACGTGCGCCTTGCGCTGCCGCGTCTGTTGAACCGAGGCGCTACAGCAATCTGTCACTCCACATTAAACAGCGTCAAAATGGCATTTATTGTTTGAATACTGCAATACAATGGACATAAATTGAAATTGGAGACTTTGTTTCATATTAAAAGTACCAACGCACAATGCTTATTGCGATTTATTGGGTGGGAGGTGCCCTTCAATGTTCCATCCATTGACTGAAAACAGGCTAGACTAATCGATTCTTGGGATTTAAGAATCGATATCGTTCCGTAAAAATGAGATCGATATTGTTTCGTAAAAATGAGAATCGATTAAAATCGAGATATCAGTATTTTTTTACCCAGCCCTAGTAGGAATATTAGCCTGCTGTCACTTTAAGAGCTGTACAGATCCAATTTATTGATACACAGGCGTTTTCTTAAAAAAAGCTTTTTGTTGAAGTATACTGTTGAAGTATTTGTTAACAAATAGTAGAGTATATTTGTGGAAATTGCTAATGCCACATTAAGAATAGCCTACATGCCTCCACCCAATACAGAACCAAACCAAAACGGTGACCTCAAAACCACATTAAGTACCGAACCGAGGGAAAGGGCTACAGTCCCATTAAACATTGGGAATGATAATTGATCTAAAAATGATGTTGAAATATAAAACTATTGATTTAATGTTTATTATAAGTATAGAAAAAATATATTTTGTTTAATGCAGAATATGCAAATGTAAAAATATTTATATGGTTTTGTTGTAAGAGATTAATTCATTTGCAGTGCTTCATTGGAATGGATTGTCGCTAGAGTTCTTTCAGTGTGATTTGCTTGTTTCAGTACTTAGATTGGTGATTTGAAAGCATTTCTTTGCAGAGTCATAGTTATTGTAGTTGTTTTTTTGTTTGTTTGTTTGTTATTTAAACCACGAATTCCACTAAGATTCACATCATGGCTACTGGCAAGTACGATTCTCTGTGTATTCATTATGTCATGAAAACTAATGTGTTACATTACATTATTCTGTCACTGTTAGTAAAATCTATGATATACTGTGGCATTACTTTGTATGCAAAGTAGTGTGTTTGGCATTAAAAAGTGCAGTTTTCTCACAGTGTTTGCAAGAGAAGCCAGATGATGCTACATTGTCTTATATGTAATTTAAAACGGATTAGCTTGTTTGTAAAAATGACTGACGGATTTGATTTGTCAGTGTTTTTAAAATGTAGTAAATGACACTTTTCTTTATTTTTTTTTTGGTTGATGCATTCTCTCTGTATGAGCGCATTGGGCGAGAATTCAGTGTCCATTTGTCTTAGCTGCATTCCTGGCCCTCTGTGCTTTTTAAAATCCTGCGGCTTTCACGTTAACCTACCATTTTAACACTGTGCTACATTTATGATTATCAGCTGCTCGTATGCGTGCAGCTCTCCATTTCTCTCCAGCCAGAGTGGCACTTTGCTGTGACTGGCAGATTAATTATGGAGTGCATGCATGCGTCCCCTGTAGACTGCTGAGCCGGGGAGGTGGGAATCTGCCCTCATGTAAAGCAATGAGACTGGCGCTCGGAGGACACAGCACCCCGGCCAATGTGTATCTGCCAGACGTCGTTACTGGAACAGGGCTACTCCGACGCCTCGGATCTCCCGGTCTGTGCATGCTGCCTTAAAGGAGTCTCTCTGGCAGGCCCGAGTTCAGCACTGGCATCCGACAGGCCAGGATGAGCGGCGGTCTCACTGTGACAAGCCCTGATCTGCTGCAGGCTGTAATAAGCTGAACAATGCGCTCGGCTGGCAGTGTGCGCAGCGGAGCGATAATTGACACATCCTAAAAATGCGAGTAACGACTGGGTTATTAATGCTCTCATCCTGGGGGTGGTTTCAATGCAACCATTAAGCCTTTAATGGAGAGGGAAGACTGACATTTAAAAGCTGTTGCTGTTACCTACTTTTCCATTTAATGAAGATGAGTCTTCGGGCTGGCCGCAGCGAACAATTACAGCACTTCGACATTCAGGCGAAACAATGAGCCGTTGCTATTTTAGTTATTCTTGTTTTCAAAAATAACTCGAGAGCAGTGCCTAGGGCGTTGGAAAAAATGAGGAATCTCCTTTTTACTCTGGGGCAGGTGAGCGTGTTTCCCACCCCTCCCTGTTTTCTCTTTCATGATCGCTAAGACAACACAAGCCTTTCTACACGCCGTAATAATGTTGTTGATGTAGAAGACATGGCCAGAGTTTCGGTTAGGAGTAGAAAAGCCAAGGGCTTGTTACTAGGTTACATCACTGTTGTTGTTGTGAAGCGGTGTGCCAGGTCTTCAGGCGCTGTGGAAGGAGCTCACAGAGAGTGATTCCCCTCTGCCGAAGCCAAGTTACCATCCCCCCAACGGGGCCTTCTCCACCGCAAGTCTGCTTACTAATCCACACATCCATGTACACACACGAGTTTGCTCGCGTTTGTTCCATAAAGTAAATATTTATTGTTCACGCTTTGACTCGTAGAAATGGCGTCTGAGAGAGCATACGTCGTGCCAAAGCAATTAACGTTCTCTTTTAACACTGTGATCGGATGATATTGAGTTTTGGAAAGAGATTACTCCCAGTAATTGTCGTCTTTGAATTACAGTAGGAGCGCATTTGCCTTTGTATATTTTACCTTGAGAATTCTCAAGCGTTTCTTAATGCACTCTAAAAGACAATGAATATTAACGCTCAGAGCATTTGCACAGTTTATGAGTTGTTATTAAACAGCTCTCATTGTTTCAACATGGCCTTGTTAGTAAAATCTACCTTTTGCATATAACTCACATATGCATATACATATATATTAATGTATGTAATTTTATTATTTGTTTTATAGAAGACATTCAATAATAACACTTTTCAGTGCATACTTTTTATGTGCTTTTATAATTTTTTTAAATATTTCAATTTTGCTTTAATCTAGGAATTTGCTTTAATTTAGGTATTTTAGTACTTATTTTATTTCACTTAAAAAGGCAAAAAAAAACATTTTTAAGCACCTAAAACACTTAAACGTTTAACCTTTTGTCAAATAGCAAATGTGTATCAAATATAGGTGTGAATCTTCACTTGCTTCACGATTAGATTCAGTTACGATTCAGAGGGTAGCGATTTGTTTATAAATGATGTTAACAATGCTTTACTTTTTTTCCTCATTTTAAATATATTTAACAGAAGCATGCATGTAGAATAAATAATACAGAAATATAATCAAATGTAAAAATAATCACTTCATAGTTTTTAATTAATTAATTGCAAATAAATTGATTATTAATTAAAGCTGCAAAAGATATTCAGTCAAGATCAGTCAAGAGTGTTTACCCTTTTCTTTTGTTGTTTGATTAACATAAATGACCCAGACAGCAGCAGGTTAATGCACAGGTCTAATATAATATTACACATCAGATTTTCCCCCAATTTTTTTCTGTTCAATTAAGACATAACCAGTTGTATTTACCTGAATGCTCACCAAGACCGATATTTTGAAATAATTCTGTCTATCTGTCTGTCTACAAGTGCTTTGCTTCCTAAGCACATATGCAACTATTTTTAATCATATATAAGAAGTGTAGCCTACAGTATTTACAATAAAACAGTACATTAATATGTATGATAGGCCTATTTAATTACATTTTGTAAAATATTGATTCTTTTGTGTTAATGCATCAGTGCAGAAGTGTTCACATCAGCATTGTAAAAACAATTACATTCTGCAGCTCTAGTATCAAATGATAAATCATTTTGGCTCAAGTAGTAGTAATCAGTAGTATTTTCTTAATTCAAAGCAGTGATATGCATTTGTTGTAATCAGTTCCCAGGGGGCTACTGACTTCAGTAGACTGAACTGCCTAACTCTGTGGATGTGTGCATAATGGCCACCAGCCATATCCCTTTTCCGTGCCAGTTAATGCATGCTCCTCTGCAGCAAGGGCCTGTAACGAGTCATCTGTATAGGTGCCAATGTTAATGAGGGGAGATGCAGGCTGCATTTTACTGCCTGGCACTGCAGAGGTGCGCTAATTACCACAGCAGCGCTCCTGAGAGCAGTGCATTCCTGTGTGATATGCATGGAGTCAAAATGGCAGCAGCCCTGTAGCAAGTAGGTGATGCTTGAGACCTGAACCTTTATCTGCAGATTTCATCATTCAGAATTCTTGCAGGGATACTTCTGTGGTTTGTGGGATGGTGATGTGAATATTAAGTGCACAGAATGCCTCATTCTGCATGCATCATTTGGCATTTTTGTAATGTATTACTTTATTAGTCAAAGCCTTAAAATACATTGTGCATTATGCACGTGGCATGAACAGCCTCACAAATATTAAAATATTTATCCTAAGTCCAAATGAACATTTAATCAGCTTTTTTTTTTTGTTATAAGAACTGTTCTATATAAGTGTTTTATAAGTTCACCTGAAGTATTTTAGCATTGTTTTGGTCACTCTGACCTTCCAAAAAAAATCAGATGACGACTTAGTTAAAACTTGATGTGAAAGTTTTGAACTTTGCTTCAGTTATTTTATTGCAGCTTTTTATATCTGATGCTTTTTTGTAGGGCTGTGCAAAAAAATCGAATGCGATTTTCATGCGCATTTCGTCAGTAAAGCCGCTTCTGTGATTAGTAGTAAATCTTCAGCACGTGCTCTCAGATGGAGCGGCATTTACTACACAGAGCCGTAGTTCACTGACAAGCTACACAAAATCGCGTTCAAAATCGCAGGTGTACACACTATGTACTTGTTAGGGCTGCACGATTAATCGAATATGATTGTCATGCGTATCTTGTCAGTAAAGCCGGTTCTGTGATTAGTAGTAAATCTTCAGCACGTGCTCTCAGATGGAGCGGCATTTACTACACAGAGCCGTAGTTCACTGACAAGCTACGCAAAATCGCGTTCATAATCGGCAATGAATCGCCTGCGATTTTGAACGCGATTTTGCATAGCTTGTCAGTGAACTGCGGCTCTGTGTAGTAAATGCCGCTCCATCTGAAAGCATGTGCTGGAGATTTACTACTAATCACAGAAGCGGCTTTACTGACGAGATACACATGAAAATCGCATTCGATTTTTTGCACAGCCCTACTTTTTTGATATCCAACTCTTTTATTTTGATCAATATTTCAAAGTTTTTCTGAGCAATTCTGACTCTGCTGCCCACAGTTTTATCTGCTACAGTCAGCTTTGGTGTTTCTTGTGTAGTCTTTACTTTCAAATGCATATATGGTCATAATCAACGAGGGCAAAGCTTGCAAATTCTCCTTTATTGAAGACACTGTTGTTATCCAACATATACATGAGCCTTTTTTTTTTAATCAATGTCAAGTGTTTGGGTTAAAATGTATTTTGAATGTGTATTGTTTAAAAAAAATAAATAAACATTTGAAATAAATGGTTCTCATGTAGTTTAATTTAAGGTCATAAATGTTGCATTCATTGTGAAAAATAAGCAAAATTCTGTTTAAAATAGTTTGAGATGACATTAACATGTCACCACAGGATATTAATTAATGCCATCACTTTTGTATAGATTTTTTTGATATAAATGTTGATAACGTGACTCTGAAAAACTTCAGATACTGGCTTAACCATACATTTACATTTATGAATTTGGCAGCGAGTTTTTTCCAAAAGCAAGTTCAGGCTGTATATGGATAGTTGCCTTACCTTTCACATTTATTTGGCTGCTGTCTGCCTGGCATTGCTTTCAGGTTGGTTGCCTGTTTGTTGCAACATGCAGCAGTTTCAGTTTGTCAGTGCAGTTTATTTCTACAGTCTATGTGAAAATCAGATTGGATGCATGAGAAATTGAAGAGTACATTGCATATAGATTTGATTTAATTGAATTAGCAAGTGCCCAAAGGTGCTAATTTCCTGCATGTGAATGGCAAGGATGCTAAATTAGAATTTTAAGTTTGCACTTCATACAGCTGGATCAGAGGGTCCCATCCTTGTGTGGAAAAATCTTTTAAATTAGAGGGTCATGACTCACCTTTATGGAAATGACAGAATGATGAAAAAAGACAGTCTGTCATAGCACTGGCCTCACAGACATCTCATTTATCAGATTTCAGAGGCTCGCGCTCGCTTTCCGCCATTCTAGAGGAATTTCAATGAGGTTCCCGAGAGAACCGGGGAGGTATTTTTAAACCGAGGTTCGTCTGAATAATATGTGGGATATCCCCTCCCCTGGTGCCTTTTTTCCAGTCGTGTTGTCATTTTCACAATAAGACGTTCTGTGCGAACTGTAGATGGATTATGCCGCCCGACCGTGTACCTATGTGACTGGACGCTTTTGCTACTATTTTGAGCCAGAGAGGGCAGCGTGCCTAAAACACAAGGTTGTCTGTGGGTGTAGGGTGCAGCCGCAGACGTGAATGAGAGATCATGCTGCAAGACAACGACTCCGAGGCCTGTTTACAATGCAGAGAGATGGAGAGGGGGGGAAGGGTAGAGGGAAATAGAAAGGGTTATGCTACCCTCAGGAGAACTGGAATTCCATGTGAACCGTTCCCCCATTTGGCTGGCAGTTGTGAAAACAATTCCGCAGCATTTACTTAGTTTGCAGCTCGGATTACAGTTGTGTGAGTCAGCTGCAGGGTGCAGGCCGGAGGTAGGAGGTGGGCCAGACGGCTTGGCCGGTCTGTGCAGCTCAATGTTTTTTTTGTTGTTTTTTTTTGGTTTGTCTGCAGATCTCCGTCTGTTCTAGAGCTTCTCTCCAAAGAGAAATGCTGCCTGTTTGAATGTGCTAATTAAAATGACATTGGTTCCAGCTGTAGTGGTTCTAACTATTGAAGTGTCAGCGCGCTTCAGAAGCGATCACTCATATCCTGACAGTGTCGGGCAATATAATGATCCCCTCTCTCGCTCTTCTCTGCAGGTTTAGTTTTTGAGTGACGCCGACAAAAACAGTGATCTGAGGGAACCTCTGCGTCGCCGCCGCACCGAATCGTCACCCCTCCTTTGCCACCGCCACTCGACCTGCCACCATGACGTCGGAGCTGGAGAGCAGCTTGACCTCCATGGACTGGCTGCCACAGCTGACCATGCGGGCGGCCATTCAGAAAGCGGACACCCAGAACGCTCACGGGCCAGGCATGGCTAAGAAGAGCGCCCTGCTGGACCCCAACACCACACTGGACCAGGAGGAGGTGCAGCAGCACAAGGACGGCAAACCACCGTACAGCTACGCCAGCCTCATCACGTTTGCCATCAACAGCTCGCCAAAGAAGAAAATGACACTGAGCGAGATCTACCAGTGGATCTGTGACAATTTCCCCTATTACAGGGAAGCCGGCAGCGGGTGGAAGGTAAGGGGCGAGGCGCTGTAAGCGTCAGTTAATTTGTCATTATTTGCTTTCTGCCCGTCAGAGACATTTGCATGCACACGAGTGACGTCCCTCCACTTAAATTCAATCAGTGTACCGAATCAGCCCTGAATTTAGTCAGAGGAGACTGCCAAGGTTAATGTGTGAAATTATTCTCATTTCTTATGCTGTCAAGGCTTTTTTTTTTCTTTCATTTCCTCACCAAGGAACGCTTCGAAAATATAAAAGCAACAGCCACGCTGCTATTTTGCAAAGCGCCATTCGGATCTGTTTATGACCATTAATATTTGACACAGTATCTTGTCTCTCTAGACACAAGAAAATAAAGGCTCTTTTTGGAGACACGTGTGAGAAGGAAGTGTGTTGATATTCACCCAGCCAGATCCAGCCACACAAGCCATAGAAGAGGGAAAAAGTGCCTTTCATGGCTTGTATTATTCATGCCGGATGCCTTGATAGAAGTCTATTATGTTGGAGAGAGCCATTGCTGTGTCACCATCTCAAGGAGCATATGATATACAGAGATGAAGCCGTGCTGATTGCCTTTTAAAGAGCGGAGATGGAAATTGATATTAGAATGAGCTTTCCAATCAGTTGACATTTATTGGCAATAGAATCGGTAGCACAGCTTTATTGCAGGCAGACAAGATGTACGTGGTTCATATCCGTGCGAGACGCGTCCCCGTGCATGCGTGTGTGTGTGCGTCTATGCGTCTATCTGTTGGTGAGCATATTTTCACAGCACACGTCTGTTCTCTATGATAATTCTAGCTGTGCTGGAGAGATGAGACTAGGCTAATCCAGGCGGCGGCAACTCATTTAGTCATCTCAATAGAACTCCATTAGCCAGCACTTTTAAGAAATATCAATAAGTGCTGTCAATAAGAATAGATCATTCATCAAGGTCAAAAAATATTAACACCGTATTAGGGGAGACAGATATGCAGCTTGAGATGAATTTTAGCACATTCTGTCTGCAATATTATGAAACCGGTTACTCTAGAGTTGAGTTGTCACCAGGGTTAGAAATTAACTTTTTTTTTTGCCCACAAGCCACAGTGGCTAGTGAAATGCAGAATTTTACTAACTGCTCATGTTTTTTGTTTTTTTTACTAGCGTTTTTTAAAATTTGTCTATATAAAATAACTCACCGTGATGTGAAATTGAACAGATTATTTGTCTTTTAAAATAACTTTTTTTTTTTGCTTTCTCACGGTCTCATTGGCTTTGTAAGGGGACTCTGGATTTTTATAAGCTACCGCAGTGTGTGGGACTTCTATTCCTATACACTACTGGTTAAAAGGTTGGGGTCATTAAGATTTAAAATTTTTTAAAGAAATTAATATTTTTATTCCTCAAGAATACATCACATTAATCAAAAGTGACAAAGATATTTTTAATATTACAAAAGATTTAAATTTCAAATAAATGGCCGTTTGAATTTTCTATTAATCAAACAATATTGTATGGACCAAAGTATACTGGTACTTTTGAAATCGTTAGTATAGAGTTCTTTTGTAGCTTATAACATTGAAGAATGTTTTGGAATGCTAAAATTAATACGATATACCGTATTGACCCGAATATAAGACAATGTCTTTTTCTTGGAAATACATCTGAAAAAACGCGGTCGTCTTATATTCAGGGTCTGGACTTTGACATGTCAATAATACACCCACAACAATAGGTGGCGCCAAATACGCATAAAACGAGTGTGCCATGAAATACGTAATGTAAATGGTATATCAAAAAGTGTATATTTTTAAAATGGGATTGTTGGTACATTTTACCAGTTTTTAACATACTTTCAAAACAAAAATTAAAATAGGAAAAATATGCAATATGAAAATAATTGAAGACAAAATGTGTTTTACTGAGAAAAAACAAGATTTGGTTTTTAAAAAGCCTTTTTCCAAAAGGTACATCTGGAAAAAGGGAGGTCGTCTTATAATCAGGGTCGTCTTATATTCGGGCCAATACGGTAGCTACTTTTTCAGCACAACATTTTTACTGCAGGCAGGTTTATATCACAATCCCGCAGTGGTTTGAATTAAAGATCAAATTCTTGTATATGATTTGTATCAAACAATGTAGTGTTACTGCCTCGGAACAGCAGGGTGGTGTTCAATTATGTAGCCACAACACAGATTCAAGATATTGCTTTGACTGTCACCACAAGAAATAATCCTTCATCCCTTTTGAAAGCTCTTATGTAATATACTCGTCTTTGTCCGGTTCTCATAATCCCAATTATCTGCATGCAAGCTACCTCAGTGTAAAGAATAAAAGAGCAAATGAGATTCATTTGCCGTCTATTGGGTTGAGAGGCTCACTGTTCCCAGTCAAAACCCACTTTTCACTGATGAGATGTTTAATGCTGTCAAGATGCTTAGCACCCATCACCATCTGAGTTTATGCATTTGACACTGTAAGCTGCTTCTGGTGAAGCGAAAGCCATCGCAACCCACCTGATCCGAGCGTTCCAGCATCCTCATCCCGTTTGACCTTAGAGCACTTATATAGAAGCTGTAACGGAGTACAACCAGGCTAAACCTCATTTTAAAAGCATTAAATGTATGGATGTTAGAGGATTATGGAGGACCCAAGCCATGCGAAAGCTCTTGTTATCCTCCCGAGAATTTTCAATCTCTGTTTACACAACAGGTTTGTAATCCGGCCACAGAGCAGGCCGTAATCTGATCAGGCACTCAGAAAACGTGCGGCGCTAGGAGATTTGCTTATGACGGCTTTGTCACGGCTGCTGCTCCTCAGAATTCACAATGCGGTTCTGGCACTTTCTCGCCTAATTGCTCCCTAATGATTTACCAGCTGTGCTTCGGGAACGCCGGGTGACTTTTCAGGTCATCGCTCTACCCACTTTCGAACCCAAAGTCTGAATCTCATTGTGCAGGAGACGGCTCGTCTGAAGCGCCGCCGAAAATCCCAAGCAGTTCTCGCATCTTAACCAGTTTAAATATGCTTGAAATGTTTGTTCTTGAATCTCTTCCATCGCTACCGGCATGATATTCTCGCGTTTCCACACCTGCATGCAGGCGAAAAAGTGTGCAAATGCTTAATTCCTCACAAACGCCGTAGCCACTGATGCTCCAAAGCTGTTTCGGCCTGCTCTAATGGATAAATGCATTTGGCGAGTTTGAATCTTGCCCTGTTTAAAAACGCTGTTGGCACTTGTGGAGTGTGCGGACCTTCTTTGATCTCATTATGAAATGCAAATGCTCACCAACCTAAACAGATCAAAGGTTGCACCCGCTGCTGGGCAGCCCAACATAATAATGGAAGCCAGGGGCGATTGACCATTTTTTTTTCCTAATAAGTGATTTGGGGGACTGCTTCACCCCCCCAGGGCGTTATTTACTTGCGAGCCGGGAACATTATCTCTTAAGTAACTCAATGGCCCAAATCCCAGCTCCCCTTGCTTTTATTTAAATGTGGCAGCTCAGGTATTGCACTCATCATATCTCTCGACTCAGGCTTGGTGTGCGGGGTTTGGAATATTAAGATGTAAAATTGCTTCAGTGCACTCTGATTTTCAGTTTAATCCTCCAGACAGGATCATTACGCGGTCGGGCATTTCATTTTTAAACGTCCTCCTGATATTAAATTATTAAAATGCTAAGATAAAAGTTGTTTGTATGTTTTTTCTGCCAACCTTTTCTAAAAATATATATACCTTACAGTACATCAGATTTGAAAATCTAGTGTGCAGTTATTAGGTCTGTGTTGTTGCATATATTTAGTTTGCAGCCTCTCTGTGTTTTTAATTGTGGCAGCAGCAGAAGTGGCTGTGTCGGTGGTGGGAATGGTGGTGATTCATGCCATAGCCAGTTTGATCCTGCTGTGTGGCTGGCTCCCGTGTCAGGAAGCTCCCGCCTGGCCGCCCGCCCACCAGCCTCACCTTGCCCCATCCCACTCGTACCCCGCCGCTCAACACAGAGTAGGTGGGCAGAAAGCATAGCGGCTCACCAGGTGGAGCTGGCAGAGAGGGCACTCGCTACACCTCGCAAAGCATGGAGTTGACTTTGGAAGTGCTTTTGTAAGAAACGACATCTTGAATCACGTTAACCAGTACTGCTGTAGCCATGTAACCGGTCTTGATCTACTCTTTGTTTTTGTTTTTAATTAAGGGAAGTACTACTTTTCAGCAGATACGTCAACCAACTAGTTAGGTACTCTAGGGAGAGATTGTTAGTCTGTGTACATTACTGTTTGGCGTCAGAAAGAAGTTGTGCAATTTAAAATATATTTTAGTATTTAATTTACTCCTGCGATTGCAAAGCTTAATTTTCAGTATCTGTTACTCCAGTCTTCAGTGTCACATGATCCTTCAGAAATCTGATTTGGTGCTCATGAAACTTTTCTTATCATAATCAGTGTTGAAAACAGTTGTGCTGCTTAATATATTTGTGAAAACCAATTTTCAGGATTTCATGAAGCATTTATAAAAGCATTTATGTGAAATAGAAATTTTTGTAACATTGCCTGTCATTTTTGGTTAATTTAATACATCCTTGCTGAATAAAAGTAAACATATATATTGTAAGATATATCTTGTGGGTAAACTTACAGACAACATGAAGCCCATGATCCCTACTGTGCATGTAGGTGTATACTTCCCCCACTAAACATCAATCATTTGTCCTTCATTGATTGATTCAACCCCATCTACGGTGATAATGAGGCCTGTTACACAAAGTCAATACCTGACATGGAACATTTAATGCTGGGTAAACTGGGTGAAATGTCGGCCTCTTTAGCATTTCTTACTGCTTGTATAATAGCAGCTGCCTTTCCATCAGACATTTTGGGGTTAAAACAATCTTCAACCAAACTGACCTGAATGTGTTTTTGAATGTGCTAAAAAGAAAACAAAAAAACTAAATGTTGGTCTAATAAGCTCTGTGCTTAACATTGTGATGTTTTGTATTAGACATTCGAGGGCATGCTTTATTTTGAATATAGTCACACCTTCCTCTCATACCTTACTGCTTAAATTTCTGTTTTTATGTTTCTATCTACATACATTTTTGCTCCTCCCCTACAGCAATTAATTGCCTTGTTCAGCTTAAGATACTTGTTTTTGCTTTTTCCGTAATCCACTTAAAAAAAAAAAAAAAACTTCAGCCCGGTTATCATGATTTTTGCTCCTCCCCTACAGCAATTAATTGCCTTGTTCAGCTTAAGATACTTGTTTTTGCTTTTTCCGTAATCCACTTAAAAAAAAAAAAAAACTTCAGCACGGTTATCATGCCAGCCTTTAAACAAGTCAGCAGCTTCCCTTATTCTGGCGAGGATGCCCGGCTCTTTATTAATTGAGGCTGGGATGACCTGAACATGGCCTCTCATCGCTGCTGTGATTTGGCCCCAAGAGAGAGGCGCTGAGCCATGATGAATTTGCGCATGCTATAAATAGAGTCTGGTCCTTGGAATCCGCCTTTAACTCTGAATCTACTCTCTGAAATCTGCTTAAGCTGGAGTTGGACTGTCTGTCGCTGCCGCTGGCATTATACAAAGAAGAAAAAAATGAAATTGTAATTTTCATAAACGGTTGTGCAGTTCACTTTGAAAAGGTTTTCTTCGTCTATGATTTTTAATTAATTGTTTGTGATTCTCCTCTTCTCTCTTTTGGGACTCCATGTCATTGTTTTGAAATAATATATTGTGTCTATAATTGAAGTAATCTGGAGTTTATATAGATCTGATGTTATTTTCTGGAAATGCTGACATTTTTATATTTTATTGCATAGACCTCTTCTAAGATGAGCATGTTTTTCATTTCTGTATAAAAATACATTTTGTACAACTTCTAAAAAACATTTAAATATGATCAACACACAATGTAATATAAATGAATATATATTATACACTGAACAAAATTATAAACGCAACACTTTTGTTTTTGTCCCCATTTTTCATGAGCTGAACTCAAAGATCTAAGACTTTTTATATGTACACAAAAGGCCTATTTCTCTCAAATATTGTTCACAAATCTGTCTAAATCTGTGTTAGTGAGCACTTCTCCTTTGCC
>NW_015542345.1:3360369-3364561 GCF_001515605.1 Sinocyclocheilus anshuiensis
TGGATTATCTCGGCAAAGGAGAAGTGCTCACTAACACAGATTTAGACAGATTTGTGAACAATATTTGAGAGAAATAGGCCTTTTGTGTACATAGAAAAAGTCTTAGATCTTTGAGTTCTAAACAAAAGTGTTGCATTTATAATTTTGTTCAATATATATTAGGGATGTGCATCTCCATGACTGAGACGATACGCATCTCGATGCATAGCCAACGATACGATACACTAAAGATACATATGAAGCAGCTACCGATGCAATGCGATACGATTAACCCCTGTTACGATGCAGTGCGATCCGATTTCGATTCGATTCGATTCAACAGGAAACTAACCTGGTCTAAAGCAGGCTAACTGTCAGGCTAAGCTAAGTTCCTCTAACACTGACCAATAGGAAAGTAATGATATTACCACTGACTCTCTCACATACAGTTATTTGACTTTTTTTTTAACTTTTTTTTTACAGTTACTAGCCATGCAGCCTTTCTCTCTGGTTTCATGACAGCTGTACCTTTTATAGTTTGCAGAACAGATAGCAGAACATTACAATCTAAAATTGCTCTTTAAAGCATTAAAATAACTAGATTAAAAGTTAAAATCACTGAATTAAAAACGAAAATAATTAATAAAGAAAATGACTATTTTAACTGGTATAAGAAACACATTAACTCATTTGAGCTTAGTAATTAGGACTGTACTAGCTTACATTTGATTTACCCATTACAATAGTCCCTTTACAGTTACTGCTATCATAAAAATACACTTATATGTAGGTTTAAAACTCTACAAAAGACACATTTAATGTCCAACAACAAATATTTTAGCAAAGTGTATATTTTACTCTTAATTTTTAATTACTGCGCTATTATTCAATCGCCCTCCGTCTGTTTAGCGTTGGGCATTGGGCAGCGCCCACTCCTGACAGCAAAATAGATATATTTGCGTGACTTTCTGACATTTACAGATGAAGAATATATGTGTGACATGTCAGTTATGCACTGAGGAAAACAAAACATCTCAAATGCATTAAACAGCACAAATATATTCGCTGTTAGCCATGGTGGATTGATTTGATCCATGATCGACAAAGAGTTGCTTAAAAATAAATGTGCACAAATTAGTGATATTGTATGAACTTAATTTGTCATTTATGAAACCGCGCCGATTGATTCGCTAGGTTATTTCAGGTCAGGTTTTGGACTTTAATCCCTGCTTTTCCTCAGGTCTCCGTCATGTTGTGATGTGTAATTCATGCAGCAGCGGTGATGAGAGAACATGCTTGAGAAACAGTTTAGAGAGGAGAAATCAATCTACATATAAAATATTGGTCACTTTCTAAACAATAAAAAAGATAGCGCATCCACTAGTAATTATATATAAATAAATCGGCTTTTACCGATGCAAATGCATCGGAAACGATGCATCGCGATACAAATGCCAACTTGTATCCGATGCACACTTTTTAAACCGATGCATCGCATCGTTAACTTTTTATGCCGATGCACCGAGCAAATCGGTGAATCTTCCCATCCCTATTATATATATAGATAATATATGTTAGATCCTTTTAAGTGTTTCCTCTATTATGGACATTCTGTATTTATCTGCTCATTTATTTGTGAATGAGGAGAAAAAATGTCTGTCAATCTAAAGGGTTGAGCATGAAGACCCAGTGTAACAGCGGATTTAACTGATCTAGACATTTGCGTGAGGAGCACCTCTTCCAGAACGAAGGCAAATGCTGCACAGCCATACACAATAGTACTTGCAATTTGAAGTAATTATCCATAAGCTGCCCATTTACTTTGCTTACTCTTTAGCAAACCTGACCCTTCTTGTCAATTCTTTTTTTGAAGACTCGAATTTAAAGACTAAGCAGGCCTGCCAAGGCATTACCAGTACAATGCTGAGTTTTAACAAAAGGAAATGTGCCATGGCAGAAATATTTCATCTCATTTTATGCCCATCTGACATGGTTTTAGCAGGCAGGAGCTGCAGACAGAGTGGCACCATGTGTGTGGTGTCACTGAGGATATGGCACACTGCCCAGGGACTTCACATAGAGCTCCCACATCGAAAATGTCATTGAGCTCCATGCTTTTACTATCTGGGTTTTGGGTGACTTTGGTTTGTCTGTGCTGGTAGCTGGGGAGGCCAGGACTTTGAGGTCTAATGAGTTAGACTGGGCTTTTTTGATCCTGTGCCTGTTTTTTCCCCCTCCTTTGACTTAAATTCCCGCTAGGAAATAGCAGAAATTACAAGATCTCTGCTTCAAAGCAATATGTGTCTTGGATTATTTATTTAATTTTTGCCAGAAACCCAATTTCTGTAATCATCTCGAGATTAGAAAATGCACTTCACATGCCTGGTATCATCATTAGTTTGTCGCGACAGTATTTATGTATCCACAGGCGCCGTGTCCTTACAGAATTCACTCTTTGTGAATGACAGTGCCTCCTAGCAGTAGAGCACAACCAATGATGGATGAGATGCCAGGAATCAACGCTGTCTTCCCATCCCATAGCCATTGACAGGCAAATCTCCAGCATCTTTGCATCACTCTGGATAATCGCAGGTCATAGCAGCCATGGATATGACACATTAATTCCTCACTCTCAATACACTTTTTCCATACTAATTTATTGAAGAAAACTTTGGAAAAATGCATGTACAGTAGCCCCAAAAATGTTTGGCCACCACATTCATATTGAAGAACTGTAATTGTATTATAGATTGCAAAACGTCAAACGAAGTGGCACTTAAAAATAATACAAGCACATGTTATAAGTAAAACATTTCAAAAAGAGACCCGTTTTAAATTCTAAAAGAGTAGATGCATTGTTCAGAATCAACATTTAAACAATTTCTGGTTATCAAAAAACACTACAGACATCTCTGTAATATATATATATATATTTATATATATAGAGAGAGAGAGAGAGAGAGAGAGACCTATAGTAATAAAATATATTGCAGCACATCATTCTTTATTTGCAGATGCCACTGGCCACTTGGTTTGATATTTTTTATCTAATGGCAATAATATACGATCCTTTATAAGCATGTTTTAAGTGTTCAAATACTTTTATGGCCCTGAAAAGTCTTGATGAGCTATACAACCAGGCTGTGTAGGCAGTCGCCTTTCATTTCAAGGTGACGTGGGCCGCCTGTAGCAGTGGAGAGTCTGGTCAGCAGGCAGAGAGAGACGGGCAGAGCTACTACTGCTGGTTGCCGCCCCTCTAGCCTCTGTCCTCCTTATCAGGGCCAGCTGGCTGTAAGGCCACAACCTCTCACTGCCAACTAATTGCCTCTGAATTAGACAATTAATGTGGCCTTGTAGAGGGCTGGAGTGTCTGACTAGAGGGACGGCGGTGAGCAGAAGGGTACCCGACCTCTCCTCACCTCAGCAATGTATTATTTATGGGTCGTTGTGCTTGACAGTTTTACATTAACTTTGCTAATGGACTGTATTGGAGGGTTGTGACTTTTGGATCTGTGTTAAGTTGAATACAATTGGGGAAACTTGGGTATTTTTTTCCCCTCCCTTCTTTGTCAAAGCACAAAGAATCTGCTATTCTCTCTTCTCAACTGCAGTTTAAAGGAGAGCGTTGTCTGAAGGGAGAGCCGGTGTACGAGCTTCAGATGGATAAAGGTGTAAAAGACGGGTCCCTGTCCACCCTCGGCACCCTCTTCGCCGCTTCTGCTGTGCGTTTCTGTTGATTGATTGACTGCCTCTGTTGTGTGAGGGATTCTTGTGTCACTCCGCAGTCGTAGATTAATGCTGAGTTTCCCTTGGTTTGCCAAAACCGCCTCTCCGAAGTGCTTTTTTTAGCCCTTTCCTGGAAGCGAGCAGTGCCGTTGCACCACTGTTGGAGCCTCTAGCAGATCGATTATGTTTTCAAAGAGCCTAATTGTCGACATTGACTTGAACAGTTGTGTTCCGTTGATCTGCTCGTGCTGATTGTAGGCCACTAGCACAATGAAGTGTTCACATAACAGCCCCTGTCTTACAGTAGTGTTGAGAGATCGGGCTGCATTGTGCATATGGGAACTGGATGGTCACCTCTGCTCCCCTCATTAGCTCCATTGGCTGTAATAGTGGTTATTGACTGGATGGAGCTTTAAGCACCTGTAATATTAATGGCGGCTCTCCCAGCTGCGATGGATGAGTGCTGTGTTTGCTAGTGGTGCTGAGG
>NW_015542345.1:3364601-3388895 GCF_001515605.1 Sinocyclocheilus anshuiensis
TCTCTCAGCGCTTCATCCGCCACTTGTGCGCAGTGGCCGTTCCAAACTCAGGGTTTGCTGGTGACCTTCACATATTCAGTCCTGTTCCCATTTTGTTAGCTGTTAAATCTAAAGCACCAGTGAATATTTGAGTTTTTTTTTTTATATTTGGAGCATACTAGAAGTGGAGATAAAAAAAAAAGATACTATGTGATATTGCAATACATTTGTCACAATATGAAATTGGTATATGGTTTTCCTCTCTTTTTTTTACATCAGAGGTACTCTACAGTTCAAAAGTTTGGGGTCAGTAAGGGTTAGGATTTTTTTTCAACAGGAATGCATTAAAATGATCAATAGTGACATTCATTTATAATGATTTTCATAATGTAGGCCTAATACAAGATTGTTATAATGGTACAAAAGGTTAGTATTTCAAATGCTGTTCTTTTAAACCGTCTATTTATCAAAATATTCTGAGAAATATATATCACGGTTTTTACAGATTATTAAGCAGCACAACTGTTTTCAACATTGATAATAAGAAATGGTACTTGAACACCAAATCAGCATATTAGAATCATTTCTGAATGATCACCCATTACCCTGATTTCACTCACATGATTTATGAGTGTCTGTTTGTTTTAACGTTTTAACAAGAGAAAAACCTGAAGTTTTCGTGCAGTGTTGTGTTTGTAGAAAGAGCTGATTTTTGGTAGTTCTTTGCATATTGTAAACTGTAAAAAGTGTATGACAGACCTTCAGGAGATATTTTAAATTACATAAGTCCTTACTTACTAGGCTATATATAAAATAATATAGTGTCTCTTTATTTAAAAAGGTAGTAAACAACCCTTAAAATACCACAAATTGGACAGACTGCTCACTAACCACTTGCAGTTTTTAAACGCTGTTTGAAGCTAACCACAAACCAATCCCCCCACTCCCCCCCAGCATTAATATCATCTGCTCTCTGCACAACTGTCTTCTCATTTTCTTCCTCATAGCCCTGATTATAAAGGGACTTCTCCCACGCAGCCCCTTAACCCTGTGTTTTATCTGTTGGCATGGACCTAAATTATAACATTTACATGATTTTTCTCTTCCCACCAATCCGTGTGTCACGGAAAGGCGACAGCTGTACCTTCCGCTTATATAATAGACAAGAAGTAATGCACAAGTGTTTTGAACTCAGTATGCCGAGTAGCTTTCACCCCACTCTTAGACAAACACGGTTTCTTTCTTTTTTATTTTTCCCTGTGTCTCTGTCTGACAGCAGTTTTGAGGCAGTGCTGAATAAGGCCCAAAGTGCCATTGTCAGTGGCTGTTGCAGGATGCCGCTCTGAGCCGGCTGATAATTAAGAGGAGGGCCTGACAAATGGCTCTCATCAGATCGCTCATCTGGAACTGAGAGCACACGAAGGCTTTCAGGGAGGATAAACTGGGAGACGTCTCTTTGCTTTGCAATCTTTCATAACCTTCTGCGGCTCCTCTGAGCAGAGCGGAGGAAAGAGCTCTCTCTTTAAAACTCAACGCAGCTATGCCACACATAAGTGCTAAGTTCTCTGTCTGCCTCGGTGAGATATTCCTGATTTTTACTGGACTAATACACATGGCTTTTGTGTTATGTACCACCACCAGTTTGGCGTTACTGGATTACTTGCCTATTTAGAAATGTTTTTATTGTGGTGTAAAATTCTTTTGTGCTTTTGTGAGACGTTTCTTACCTCTTGTTCTAGAGTTATGTGTTATAGAAAGATGTACATTATGTCCAGATCACTTGCATCAGAACCTGAAGCAAAGAACATTATTCATGTTGGGAAATGAGAATGCATGTGTGTAATTTATTTTTGGCAGCAGGGAATTTCATAGAGGAAGTTAGCTGATTATTTACAATATTGTCCAAATGTTTAGAGTCACTATATCAGAAATCATTCAATTTTGGTCATTTGGTGCTCAGAAAAAACATTTATTATTATCAATGTTGAAAACATGTGAGATGCAAAAAATAGCGTTTATTTGAAGTCCGTCAAACCTCTTTACTGTCATTTTGGATTCATTTATTGCATCATTGCTTAATAAAAATTCCTTCTAAATAAAGTACTGATTCCAAACTTTTGAATTGTAGTGTACATTGTATAAATTTGATTTTTTAAATCTCACAACAAAAACCTTGCTGGCATTCTCACTCTGCACTTGTTTTGGGAGTATTTATTCAACTTTTGGTTCAAATTACAGCAAGGGAACATATTCGATTACTGTGCTTCTGTAAAATTAGTAGTTGGTAACAAGCCATAGCATTACATAATGGGTCCAGGTCAGGACAAAAGTGTTAGCATAACTCAGACCTAGGGTTTGGAATCGGAATCGGATACTTGTTGTCAAATAAAAATTTCGATTCCGCCTATCGATTCCTATGCGCTTTTTTTTTTCTTCATCTGTGAGGACAGATTCCTGCCAGGACCTTGCTCGCTAATCTAAGCACTCCAAAGTTTGGCTACATTTGCGATCAGAAGCTAAAAAAGCTAAGTATAATATCTGTGATAGCTAAACATGTTGCAAGAGAGGTGTCACCACCAACATGACAAAGCACTTTAATTTAATAGATCGTTAAAGATCGTGAACACGATTCAAACACCAACGTGATTCTATTCACACTTCAAATGAAGATTTATCGATTACATTGTTACTAGTGGTCGACCGATATATCGCCATGGCCGATATATCGGCATTGGCCGATAAGTTTTCCTGTTTGGCCGATGCGTTCGAGGCGGGACTTTTATTTTGACGGTGCTGAGAGTGGCAACGCCCGAGCACACAGTGCTCACATTCTCCCTCTTGTTCGCTGTTGCCGTTAACAGTTCTGTCTAAATACGGATAGAAGTCTGTCTAATAATCAGATAGAACTGTTAAAGGAATTAATATGTATACACAAAGTATTATAACGATTGCTTTAATATTATTAGTAATAGAAAGGCAAACATTATAATACTTTCTTGTTTGCCGTCAGCATTCAGCAAATATGCATTTATATCATTTAAACAAATCTTTGAATGACTAATGAACATTTAATTTCACAAACCTTGCAAACTTAGTCTGATCCAGTTGTGAGATCTTGTGAAGTGTGCATTTGTATCCTGCATGATCGCGTGTTCTCTGCGTGACGGTCGATCCGTGTGAGTTGAATGCTGACAGGAGGAGAGTTCAGCTTCACTGGAAACGCGCGATCGACAAACTTCTGATTTCAAATTATGCTGCGCTTTATGCATTTGCCCACTGCCATATAAATGTCATTTTTACTGTGTGCTGTATGTAAAATCAGTGTTACCATGGCTTTATTTGAAAAAATATGATTCCCAATGCACACAAACTTCCCAGAATACTGAGTGCCCTGTTGGTTACAGTGTTTACTTCCTTTTTTTATTATATTTTTTATTAAATATTTATTTATTTGTGAAAAATACTGTCATCTAAAGTATAAGTATGTTTATTCTACAAATTATTTTTTTAATCCATTTTCAAATGATTTCAAATTTCTTAAATATTAATTTAAATAAATACTATTATATCGGCTTTATATCGGCCATCGACCACCCTGCTTTCCAAGATATCGGCATCGGCTGTCAAAAAAATGAATATCGGTCGACCACTAATTGTTACGCCAGTAGGTGGCGAAAAGGGGCTGTTAAAATGTATTTGTCTTTGAATCATACAAGAGATTCGTTCAAGAACGCTGATTCATCCAGTAATGAAACAAGTACATCTTAAGTGAGTCATTGAATCATTCATCTTTATGAATTTGTTTAGTTGTCTTATGTTTTTTCTTCAGAATCATGAGAGAACCACAACTTCCATTGGGGAAAAAAAAAACTCCAGAATCATTCAGTTCTATTTTGCACACAAACAGCTCTTAAAGAGTCCAGTTTTTATGTAGCCTGTTGATTTTTGTTCATGGTATTCAGCTCCAATAGATAGTTTGCAAAAAAGAGACACAGGATAAATGTTTGATATCATTATTTAATCACATTGGAATCGAAACTGGGAATCGAAAAGAATTGGAATCGATAAGCAGAATCGGAATCGGAATTAATAAAATTCAAACGATACACAACCCTACTCAGACCAGTAGGACAAAGATTGCACTTGAAAACTGGTCAACTGGATATGATGCTTTTGCACATAGTACTTACTGACTTTGATTTTACTTTTGCCATAACACATTTAATAGAGACAGGAAGGCCCTAAATTTGCCACGCCCCAGGCTTTAATCTCTCTGAAATTCGCTTTTTCATTTCTAATGGAAATATTATATATATTATATTATGTATTATTTTTAAGTGATTTTAGTGAACATTTGCTTTGTCAACATGAAGTAAAAATTATTTGTTCTTAAAATTTTAATTTTAAATTTTAATTTAATTTGTAATTTTAAATTTTACTTTAAATTCTTAAAGCATGTTCCTGGTCTTAAATAAATCCATATATGTCAATTCCAACCACCTGGCCTCATTCTGGTGTGTAATGCCCATTTTTCATGATCCAATCTCTTCACCCATATCTGGTTTGCATAATGAAGGAAATGCATTACATTATGGGTTGTTAACTGTGTCCCGTTTCATGGGCGAGTGTCTAGCTGCAATTGATGTGGAAGGACATGTTTCTTTGTTTTGTCTACCGATCTCTACAGAGAGCAGAAGAATTCAATCAAGCTAATCCTCTGAATGTCTTCTCTCTAAACCAGAGCAAGGCAGGATTCTGTGGAATTTGGTGTTCTTCAAGGTTGTTAGAAAATTGAGGAAAAAGCTCTTTTGTTAGGCTTTCAACATTGAAGTATGAACATGCCTTGCTAAAAGTGCAGCTTTACAGGACATTGATTAAAAACTCCAGACAAGTGCCTTTTTATAAGTTTTTTTGACCTATTAGTCAGAATTACACCAGTGAATTTCCAAAACATCCTTATTAAATGGCTGCTGTTTTAAATTGGACTTTCTGCTGTTAATCTATAGTAAGTACTGCAGCCTTGAACACATGTAGGAAACGATACAGAGGGTTTTGAAATCTCCAGAGAGAGGTCAGGTCATATGAAATGACTCCCGTCTTAAAGCTCTGTTTGCTTTAAAAGCACCTTGGGTGACAAAGCCAGCCTAACTCGGAAAGAAAATCTGAATGAATAGTCCTCTCTTGTCTCTTTTTGAACCCCGGTCATACAGTTGGAGACTGATTTTTTATTTCTATTGAAAACTTTTCACAGTTTAGTTTGCAAAGCCTTGCGAAGTGTTTGTGACAGAGCTACATCTGCGCTCTTATGTAGAGGAGGAAGTCCATTTGGAAGACTTTCATTGCCTCTTTCACCTCTTTTTATATAAGAAGATCATGTAGCCAGACTCTCAAGATGCTCAAAGGGGTTATTAAGGCTATTTATTTATTTAATCAGCACTCCTGTGTCTTTCAAAGAAATACAGAGACTTGCACTTGATATTTGACATAGTCACTGGCTCCGTCCTCAAGGCTTCCTCAGATTCTTTGCTAATTTGGTCAAGATGAAAAAATTCTAAAAAAAAAAAAAAAAAGAGCCAGTGTGATCATGCATGCATTGTCTAGTATCTGTTCAGGGCTCACTTACCATGGTACTCGTGTATTATTAGTCTTATAAATTAACATACTTTACATGAAAGATGGGTTTAATTTAAACTCCGAATTAGTTAGTTCCCCAAGGTGTTATATTACTTTGTACAGCATCTGCAAATTTTAATTATCGCAATACTTCACCGAGTACACTGCACCCGGCATTACATCATGCTTGTATTGACCGTGCCGCTTCTCAACTTGTTCTCGATGCAAGCTATTCAGATCTCGGTGTAATGGGGCTCTTTATGTTTATTGTGGTTTTCACCTTGGCATTCATTTTTGCTGCAGCTAGCAAAATCTTCATGTTTTATTAAAACTACGTATAAGCGAGTAAAGATCAGAGAAGGAATGGGCTTTAAAAACGCTGCATGCCAACACACTGCTACTAGATGCCAAGAGAAAAGAGATCAAATACCTTTGAAGTCCTTGAAAAATGAAGTTGAGAAATCGTTAAACTAGTCGTCCACTGCTGCTCGATTGTGGGCTGTTTGTCTTGAAGCTGAAGTTAGAAATGCCGTTTTGCTCAGCATTGGTGTGTTTTCTCAAGTGATTGTCAGCCGTTTAAATGAAAAATAACTTCATCTTTTTTTTCTTCATAAAACGGATATATGTGGAACATACTTGGGTATCACAGCCTATTTACACTCTTAAAAGTGAAAGCTTTTTATTGGCATTGGTGATTCCATGAAAAACCTTTAACTTTTAAAGGTTGTTTGTCTGGTATTAATTTTCATCTGGTGAATTAGTGTAAAATGTAGCACTCAGGTGGTCAGTGCTAAATGTAATTTTATTTAAAAAAAAAAAAAAAAGTGTGAATTGCATTAACAATGCTAGCAATTTAGGGGATTGAAATTTAAAATGTTTATTTATAAAATTACATAAATATTCATAATAATTTACAATTAGGTTCAACTGGTTAGTGCACAAGTTATCCTGAACTAACAATTAATCTTGTTTTACAGTATTTGTTCATAATTAGTGTTAATTTAGAAAACCTATACATTTTAAATATGAATTTGTATGTGTAAAATTAACCATTAAACAAAGGTGATGGAACTAGACTTGTGCCGGTATTCGGTAATGCGATATATCACGGTAATGAGTATGCACGATATTGTTATTGTGTGCACTTCTAAATACCGTGAATAATTATGCAACATGAAAATTTGATACCGGCATATCCCTAGATGGAACTTTAAAACCGTAAATTGTTACTTTGCAGTGACATAAAATTGTGAATATTTAATTGGAAAATATTTCATATATGATTAATCATTAAAAATATATAGCGTTGTAAAAAAGTCTAAAGAAAAATTACATAAAGAAGTAGGCAGAAAACCATGAAACATTGCATTTGTATTGTAAATAGTAATTTTTCCAGAAGTGCTAAAACTTTTTTTTTTCCACACATTTGTGGCTTTAAAAAAAAACAACAGTCAATTTGAACCATACCGTTACATTGGCAAGACTTATTTTGTATGCCAATCTGTATAGTGCTTAATATTTATTGTACTTAGTGTCTTTTTGTGCTAGGATCACCTGAAACTGATGGTAATACCAGGTGTAAACAGTGCCAGAGTTCAGGTACAGCTCCAGTATTATGCCTTCCCGTTACTCATTTAACAAGGGCCCCCCACATCTTAGCGCCTTATCAGCTCCTGCCTCTCTCACACTCAGTCATGCTGTCCTCATCTCTGTGGCCGAGGGTGAGGGATTCTCCATGCTCTAAGTGGATTAAAACCTCACTGCATCCAGTTCCAGGCAGCAGTCGCATGGCTTGTCTGTCAAAGGTGGTGGATACTTTCACAGGTTTAGTCTGCGAGCTGGATGGTGTGTTCCACCCCGAATCCAGTTAAGAGCACCGTTTGTGCCTCCTCTTACCACGTACATGAAAAAACCAGCTCCAGCATCTTCCCACACCCATTACAAACACAGTCTGCCAACGTGCTACATTCCCTAATGTGTGTAGAGATATTGCAGGCTTAAGAAATGCCTGTGTACGTCTCTGTGTTTGCAAAGGGCTTGTCAGGAACTGCAGTGGCTGAGGGAACTTGAGCGTGGTTTGCGGAAAAGCCCATATGTCAAAGATATTGAATGTATTTGAGAGAGAAAAAACAAAATACTGTATGGGATGGGTGGGAACGGGTACACTGCACAGAAGTGACACCGTGTATAAGCAGGAATGCTGGGAATTCCAGGCTGTGTTTGGGATGTCCTCCGTGCCCTGGAGTATTGAAACGCTACTTTTTGTCTCGTTTGATCAGTCAACTTTGCTCTTTATTTTCCCTCACACCTTTCACATGATAGTACAGCTTTGTGCTGAAAATGGCTTTACTGGTGGCTAGACACATATACCCTAATTAACAATTTAAGCTAAAGTCATACACATATTCCATATACCCAGTTGTTTTGTGTCTTAAGGAGAAGATTTTTTTTTCAAGTTAAAAGAAATTTTCTAGGGATGCACCGATATGAAAATTTTGGCCGATACCGATATGGTGGCCGATATATCGTGCATCCCTAAAATTTTCTTTATAAAACTTAAACCTATATTATTTTTGTATAATACAATTTTGAAATGCTTCTTTAGGAACGAAATCATAGTAGCTTAATGTAACATTCCTTTATGAATAGAAGATTTCTGAGGATAATATTATTTTCAGTAAAATAGGCCTATGCCCATAATGTGGAATAGTTTATTTTTACAGTAAGCATACTGCATATTAGGGATGTGCTATATATATCATCTATGATAATATCGTAATTGTTGTTTAAACGATATGCGATTTGACATTGTCGAGTATATCGCAAAAACACCCAGAGAGTGCTAGCGCAGTGGTTCCTAACCCTGGTCCTGGAGGTACCCCAACACTGCACGTTTTGCATGTCTCCTTAATCAAACACACCTGATTCAGGTCATCAGCTCATTAGTAGAGACTCCAAGATCTGAAACTGGTGTGTCAGAGAAAGGAGACATGCAAAATGTGCAGTGTTGGGGTGCCTCCAGGACCAGGGTTGGGAACCACTGTTCTAGCATACAGTACACGTGAGATGCAGGTCAGACTACTGCGTGTGCGCATTTAGAGTTCACACTTTCACTGCATGACTTAATCTATTAAAATACATTTAGAATTACCCCAAAATTCAAGATAAATTCATATACTTTTGTATGCCTTTTATATTTATATCATCTGATAGTCAATATCACACGAACAGTAGTTTTTTTTCTCCAAATATCAGCATGATTGCAAATGTGATATTGATTTTTATAAAACAGTACAATAAACCAAAAGTTAGACACAACAGTTCCTGTTTTTGCACTATTTTGTCAATGTAAATAGTTCCAATCAAAGCCAAAGCAGAACTGTTTTGCATCTCTGAGCAACACACGATGGTGTTTCATTACTGAATCAATCAGCTGTTTGAACGAATTGGTGGAATGAATGACTCAATGACTCATTCATGCAGTGACTTGCCACCTTTTCTGTAACATCAGAACATTATTTATGCATTTGCAACTGCAGGTTAAATGCGTTCATGTCCTGCATTATACAGACTGTGTGAATGCATCTAAATGGCACTTCAGATGCAGTTTCTGTGCCACCTCTATATTGCAAGCACAAATTTTATTTGATTGGCAACAGCCCTATAGTGTATTACTATTTGAATTTCTTGATTAAATTTAAGAATTTGATGCACAAGATGATGCATACATTTGATTAGGTTAGAAAAATGGCCTTATAAACGTAAAAATGCCCATAATAGATAAAAATAAATTTGAACTTAAACCTGCCAAAATACCAGCAAAATAACCCACTCGGCAAAATATTGTCTAATTATCATTATTGACAAAATTCCAGAAAATATCGAGATGTTTTTTTTTATTTTCGTCATTTTCGCACACCTCGCATATTTTATTGTATTGTTCATATGTTAAGCTTTTCAGTTACAGCACAATAATAGCCTGACATGAATTGGATGCATATAGCTGCTCTGCTATATAGAGGGCCTTTACATTGAGACCTTTTGATGATAAAATGTGTTTTATCTTGTAATCAAGTCATCATCAGTTTCCTGGCCAACCCCCCATAATTTAAAGTCTCCCTCTGTGTCGTGGTATGTGGAGTGAGGATGTCAGGCTGGATTTGCCGGCACTGATGGGATGGTTCTGCTGTAACCTGGGCTCCCTGGGCTGAGCAGGCGGGGAACTGCGGTACGTCCTTGATGAAGAACTCCGCTGCGACACGGCCTGTCCCTTTGACTCACCCGGAGCGCTTGATACTCGGGACAAGGAGGTCAGCCTGACCCACTTTCCCCTGCCTGCCCTTCTGTCATGTTGGGAGAGGTGGGTGAGAGGCCAGGGGAGAGTGGGCAGATGGGTGTGCTGCCCGTTTGCACGGGGGGTTACAAGTGAGCGCTCCCGCTGTGGAACATCTCATCCCCCTGAGACAGTAATGGACAGGCACTCCCACAGAGCTCAGTGTCTGGCTCTTTTAATGTAGCTCCTCATCCTCGATGACTCCTACAGCTCTCTTCCTCCTCCTCTTCATCACTTCACTGCACTGCGGTGCTTCTGAGCTCCAGCTGTAATCTATGCAATCAAGCACAAGACATTCAGCAGTGTTAGCTGCTCATCATTTCATGTGTTGTGGAATATTTTTACACTCTAGAAGTCCTTTGTTATGTTCAAGTTATGTTGTGACCTGCTAACCATTGGTTTTACATGTGCGTGTAAAGATGCTGTCAGACAGAACTTGCCTGTTAACATGTAGTGATATATAAGACAGACACAAGTCATCAAAAAGTAAAACTCATTTTCCAGGTTGAAGGCAGGGTCAAAAAATGGGTGTTTCTTATGTAGTTCACTGACAAGCAGGCCTCTCTGCTGAATTTAGACAGGTTACATGTCCTACCTTAAGTGTGCAAAGATATAAGGCATAGTAGCACTTCATGTTGTCATGAATAATCATATCGTCAACATGAAAAAGCATTTGCAACCCATGTGGAATACATGATTCATGGAGAAAAATGGAAGGCGTTTTTTATATTTTAGGAATTTATTATATTGTAAAAAGTAAACTTTGTTGTTGTTGAAAAATGATTTGATTTTAAATGTAATTGTCTATTTAGTAAATAGTAAATAAAATAAATATTAAATTAAAATATTTTATTACAGCAGTGCCATATTTAGTCATTTACTATTATTGTTATTGTTGTTAATGTTAGTATTAGTATATTTTTATTTTATCATTCAATATTATAAACATGCATGTCATAAATTATGTAGGACTTTGTATTTGTATATAAAATATGGAATGCATATATTTATCATTTAAATATTTGTAATAAAATGTCATCTAATAAGAAATCTTATATTTTTCATTATTAATATGTTAATAATAATTGTTATTTATACCATTGTATGAAATGTGAAATGCATATATTTATTATTTAAGTATTTATATTAGAATATCTATTATATATGTGATATAATGTAGAGGTCTTAATATATTAAAAGGAAAAAATCACTTAAAGGATGTTTTATAGCAAAACCCTGTTGATCATGTATGGCATGCTGCTAATGTTCATAATATGCATTGGATTTGGTAGATTTCACTGTACAATGTCCATCTGATAAAGAGTGGGCTTTTACACTCATAAGCTGTCACACCGTGACTTCTTTTGGTCATTCCTTTCTCTCTCTCTCTCTCTCTCTCTCTCTTTCTCTCTCTCTCACTAAACGATTATATAATACATAAACAAAACAAGAAAAGATCTGTAAAATAATTAAGTAAATAAGTACATGTGTACACAAACAAAACAAGAAAAATATTAAAGATTATAATAATTGCACAACAGTACTACTGCTACAAGTAGTAATTAGTACATCTCTCTCTCTCTCTCTCTCTCTCTCTCTTTCTCACTCACTCACTCACTCACTCACTCACTCACTCACTCACTCACACACACACACACACACACACACACACACACACACACACACAAACTCAGTGTGTCAGAATGGCAGCTGGCCCTGCGGTTCTCCTGTTTAGTTCCCCTGATAGAGAGTTGGAGACAGACTGGACTGGTGCAGTAGTGCTTATTAGCCGTGTCTGTCTGCAGGAGCCCTGCTGAGCCAGCCTTGAACCCTCCAGCCCCCAGCAGAGAAAGCGGGGGAGACAGAGAATAGAGAGGGAGGTTAAAGCAGTGGAGGACGAAAGCAAGAGCATGACAGCCAAGGAAAGAGACCTGCCTGTCTGACCTGCATGTCCACTTAGCTAGTTGCCACCTAACCTGATAGAAGGTGGACACAGAATCATTGCTTTGAACAAGAAAGTGATCCGTTTCATCTATTCAGCGATTCTGTGCAGATTGTGAAACTCATGAGCTGAAGCATGTCCATCTGATGCATATTTATAATAATAATAAAAAAATTTTGCTTCATCTGCCCTCTTCAACTTACCTTTCTGTTTTATCTGTCAAGTATTCAGGCATTCAAAATGGCCAAATTGCACATTGCTATTGCAGAGCAGGCTTAAGTAATTGACGTTGTTGTTGTTTTTTTTGTCTGCGTGACTGACCTTGGATATTGCAGTGTCTAGAGTTGCTGTTGCTGCTGAAGTTTTAACGCTCTACAAGATTAGGGTCTGTGGACAGATGCAGCGGGTTCAACGACGGGTTATAAACTGCTCTGACCCGCCTTTGTTTTTATGCATGCATCTCATGAACTATCAGGTTCAACTGTTCTGGAGAGCTCACCTTTATTGCCACTAATGGTTTCAGTACTGCTGACGCAGTCGGAGACTCCCTTACCTTGACGTGTCGTTCCCTTCGGTCTGCTGTTAAACATCTAAAACACACCTACAGTCATCCCTGATCGGCCCAGTGGAAACGGCCCGTTATTGCCCTCATTAGATGTTATACGGTAGATATTTCACAAATTCATCACATATTAACCTAGACTGTGTGTTTGTTTAGCATTTTCATCTAATCGCCTCTCTCGTGAGCGTTTTTCTCGTGGTAGGCTCGTTCCACACCAGACCAGCTCATGCGAAGATCTCAGAGCTTTTATATCACAGCCATCTGTCAATACAATTTGGTCAAATGATTTCAAAACCTGTGCATTTCTAGTGTCTTAAGCCAAGTGGCTGGCTGAGCTCCAGCTGGAATGCACCAAGCATTAAGGCATGATGTGCGTTCAAGCCGCCTCCTGCTGATTCATCCCTCACATGCTGCAAAATTACCTTTTGCTCATTAAAGAATTGTGTAAGTTTAAAAAAAATAATTTGCATAATTAATTTCCCCCTGAGGAACGGGATGATTAATTAATTACTATGCTATTAAACTGGATCTCTTTTTTTTTTTTTTTTCAAATTAACCTCAGGACATCCTTCATGTATAGGATTTTTTCTTTGTCACATCAGTCTCAGTGCATTCGGACACATGTGGGAATCTCAGAAGTTATGAAAAATCTCTGTGTAGTTAAAAATAGTTGAGTCAGGGGTTTTTATTATTGAGTTTAGGAGTCTCAATATTCTGCAATCGTCCTAATCGTCCTGCAATTTTTTTTTGGAGGCTGTCGTCTGCAGCAAGATGAATCTCTTTAATATATTTCTCTGGCCCGGTTGCTTTGCATAGTGCAGAAAAGATGACGCAGGCTCTGGGTTATAATGCCCCAGTGTTTTATTCATATTCTTTTATTTGCAGGGACCCTACATGCTCGCGATTGCTACGCCGCCGTCTGACAGCGCGCTATAGGCTGCATGTAAATGAGGGTTTTAGGTACTTTTGTAGTGTAATATCATGCGGGAGTCTCATTAACCTATAAACAACCTAAACACTTCTCTTTCTCCCTTTCCTCCTACAGAACTCAATACGGCACAATCTCTCGTTGAACAAGTGTTTTCTCAAAGTGCCTCGTTCCAAAGATGACCCGGGAAAGGTAAGCGTTCTCTTTTTCCTCCATGTGTAGTGCTGTTTTATTAAGAAATGCAGGTTTTGTACATTCGCTAAATACAAAATGCCGCTTCTAGAGCAGATTCGGCCGTTAAAAAATGCATACGTATCCTTGTGAAAATGGATGAGAGCGAGCACTCGCAGTAACGTTTTAAAAGCGCTTTCCGGAGCTCTCTCGGGGAGAGGATAAGGTACTTCAGCCCGGCACTTACTGCACGAGAGGGGGGAAGACCACCACCTGCTTCTCCTCAGTTGGCGTACCGCAAGCCCGGCCCACCAGAGCAAAAACAGCCAAGACTGATTCACGTTTAGGCCAGAGTGCAGAGCGATATACATCTCAAAATAAGCATGCACATCTGATAACACGTGTTTATTTTCTGAAATATATACAATGTTGTCAGTGCATCAATACAGCATCGATGGACCCCAGTTAACCTGTTTTTTTTTCTTCCATAAAGAACCGCCGCCAAAACACACACTCATTTCTCTGTATCCTCAGCCATCTTGTGTGAGCGCGTTCACGCACATACGCTCACAGCGCAACATAAAGAGAAGAGCCGAGGCATGCAGGGGATGGGGACTGAATGCTAATTTCATGTTTTGCTGTAATCCTCTGATATTGACACTCCTGGGATGTGCTCCACTAAATACAAAATAATCTATCGCTGGATGGATTCTATTCCGAATGCACGGCCAACATGCTTGCATCCCTAATGTTCAATTTGGAATTTGCCTCCTTCCACACAGCCCTTCCCCCTGGAAGGAGAACTTCAAAGCTGCGCAGGGCTCTCTTGATATGTTCCATCAATATTGTAATACAGCAGGAATATGAAGCCTGCTGTTTGTGCGAGATAGTAACTGAGGCGTGCTTCTCAGAGATGGCAAAAACGATTGTTCACTTCACCTTTGTGATCCGCAACAGCTGCTGAGAATGAGCAAGGCTGAACTTTGGGGCAGATACAATCGCATATGCCCTTGAGTTAGACTTCTGGTCGGAGAAGTCTAGCCTGCGTTGAGACTGTCTTACTGATTTTTTTCCATTGGAATGGAAATTTCAATTAGAAGGCGTTTAACATTAAGCCACTGCAACACCCAGCACATGCATATTTATATATTTGTAGTTTTGAAAGAAGTTTCTTATGTTCACAAAGGCTGCATTTATTTGCTTAAAAATGAAGAACAGTAATCTTGTGAAATGTTACAATTTAAATGAACTCTCTTCTATTTTAATGTGTTAAAATATATAATAATATAGACATTTTTCCAGACTTCATTGTCACATGATCCTTCAGTCTTTACTGTCACTATTGATCAGTTTAATACAAATCTTGCCAACCCTAAACTTTTGAACAATAGTATGTAATACTATAAAACGTCTACTAAGTGAATACATGTAAAGTGCTATTAAATGTTACTACTTAATTTAGAAAAATGTAATACTTGATTTGCGATGGTCATTGTTAAGGGAGGTGTATTGATGTTCTTTAGTGCATTTTTTTTATGGCTTTTAATTTTGGGGTTCAGCTGAGTTTATCTAAACAAGTAACCTCGACACAATCTTATTGTATTGCCCTATATTTCAGATTCATGTAAACTCTCCTTTCATGGATTTCTTTAAACATTGCTTTCTCTCCAGGGATTGTGATGCAGCTTACAGATACTCCCCTCCCAAGGGCTTTCGGTTTTTCAAGATTTTTCAGCTAATTAAAAGGAACGCTACTCAGCCCCCCCTTCCACAGTGAAAGTGTCTTGCAGTAGTTTTCATTTAAATTACATCTGCTAGGTGTAACAGACTGCCAGCGTTCTCAGTCACCTTCAGCTGTCCTTCATCGTCACTGCATCAATTACAGGAACATGGTTATTTAAATTGAAATAAAGAACACTAGGATGTTTGTTACAGGGAAATTGTCGTGCATGTTATGCACTCTGATGGTCTAATGCTGGAATATAATGCGTAAATGGTGATGCAAGGTGAAGATCATGTTTCACCATTTGTTAAACTATTTGAGAGTAGCTGTACTTATCTAGTCTGTTTATTGTGTGGGAGCACTCTTTACCTTTAGCATTTAACATACTCATGCTACATTAGAATTTATAAAGAAACTGAAGACCCTTTCACATCAGCGCACCTCTCAACTCAAGTGCCATGCGCTGTTTATTAATTTGCATAGAATAGATAATATGTACAGTGTGATGATTTATTCTCTGAATGTCGGGATATGCTTTTGACGTTTTTGCTACACACGTCGCTCTCTAATGATACATCATGCGTATTCCCGGGTAATCAGTGGCAAGTTAAAACTGTCCGAATTTTAAGTATCACGTTACAGTGCTTGACTTGAGTGCTGCATGTCATTGTGGGTAATGCTGTAGCTTTTTAATATGTAATATGTAATTTTTATTTATTGTGTGTGTGTGTGTATGTATGTATGTATGTATGTATATATATATGCGGCGTATGGTCGGAGCACTGACAGGCTGACCCCCCCACCCCTTCAACCCCTGCAGCAATGCTGGCAGCACTAATACGTCTATTTCCCAAAAACAACCTCTGGATATGACGCTGAGCACGTGCACTCAACTTCTTTGGTCGACCATTTCCATTTTGTTCTGAGTGGAAAATGTATGTGTGTACGTATGTACCTTTTAAGAATGTAAAATTAGATGAGGCTCTTATTAAAATTGAAGATTAAATAATGACTATAATGTCTGACTTTGGTTGACTGCTAAAAAGTGAAATTTGAATGCCTGGTTTACCATTTGATTAATGTTAATTGTGTCACATCCTCTCATTAGGCTGGTTTTAGTACACTGCTTTCAAGGCCAAAAAATGGCATGTTAAAGCAAGGTGTGATCATGCTGTGAGCGTTGCGATTGGTCAGATTGTTTTGGAGCTGTCATCACACTTAGCTAACAAATGGCTGCAACAGCCGTGTATTAAAACAGGGATAATGAGAACTTTTCTTAAGGTAGGGAGGCTTCGAAAAACCGTTCGGGCACAGGAGCTTTGCTCATTGCTAGGGTTGGGAACCAAGAACCGATTCTGTTTTTTGAAAAGAACCGGAACCATGAGCTATTTCTATGTTTTGGTTCCGAAAACGGTTCTGGTGCGACACGTGACCAAGCGCTGTGAGCAGCCTTGCACCTGCGTTTCCCGTAAAGGATGTCACAAACTAAATAACAGAAACGCCGCCCTGCCTCTTTAATTACTGAGCACATTGCTTCCCATGACGCGCACTCCACAGACGCACTGGGCCGCGTCTTTAACTGCCGAACACATCGTTTTCCACGAGTGTATGCGCACTCGCGTCTTTGATAACTGTGCACATTGTTTTGTCTCACTGTACACGTACCGGCAGCACGCAGCTCCTGCCGCCCCTAAATTACATTATATTTGTCCCATATTGTCATTAATATACATACTGACTTCAACTTGAACCACTAAATAAATAGTCTGCTATTGTTATGCAAGTATGAGGGTTAGATTATTTAGTGTACATGTCATTTCAAGAGTGATAAACATAGTGATAGAAAATATTTATTTTCATGCAGTTTAAAAATGTGGAAACCACTCATTGCATCACACCATCTCCTGACTGCATTATTATTTGTAAAATAGGGGCTTTATGGAGTGTGTGTACACATGGTTATAAGTATAACAGTTAATATTTCATTCATTTAGGGAAATGAATAAGTGTCTTAGCCCTCAAGGGACTATTTGGCCAACCAGTTTATTCCTGCTTGAAAAGCAAAATGTTATTGATAGTGTAAAAAACATCAACTTTGAAGCACATGTGATTGATGGACTAGCATTACTCAACATTACTTACTACCTTCCAGCAACACTACATTCAATGAAGGTAAAATAGTAAAAAAAATAATAATAATAGTTCATTTAAATGGAACCAGAATCGGAACTGGAATCGTTAGGCAAAACTGGAATCGGAACCGGAAAATTTCTAACAATGCCCAACCCTACTCATTGCCATTCCGTAGCTTCTAACCTGTGCCGTATTGCTGTTTAAATGCAGAAATTTACATCATTTTATCAATATGTCTTTGGAGGCCGAACGCTTGAGGAACCTGAAGCATGCTGTCTAGACAAATCCTTTGGTGATTTTCAATTATTCTCCTTGCTTAGGTGCACACATGAGCTGTGCACAAGTAATTTTGAAGGTCTTGATCGCACCCTCTCTGGACAATTGAGATCTTATCTCATATAATATGAAATATTTTAAAATAAAACCCAAGCCTGGAGGTTAATTTCTTTTTCTTTTTGCCTAACTTCGTGGCCAGGGTTGCCTTTAGCTTCTGGGAAGAGCAGCACTATTGAAAAATAAATTAAACAGGAAGAATGCAAAGATAAATTATTCAGCCAGGGTCTTGGGTGCTTGGATACCAGCAGCCCCAATCCAAGGTGTGCTATTTTCTGCCTGATTATCAGAGCTCAGACCTGACCAGAAATCCAAATCCACTGTGTCCAGCCCTGAACAGGAGCAATCGATAAACCTGCGGCTGAGGAAGAGGGGCTTCAGGAGGGCTTAACATTTTACCTGCCTCTGCCAAGGCTCAGGAGAAATGCGACGCGAGAGAGCGAGCGAGCGCAAGAAACGGCTATAGCAAAAGACCCAACTTCTTCGCACCTCAACATATACGTTCTCCCGACGTGATGGGCTTACAAATGAGCCTGCTGAAACTTTGATGAACTAAAAGTTGTATGTGTTTGACGGCGAATGCGCCCAGTATCTGATTGCAGAACCCTGCTGATTATCGTGCTTTGCTTTTCATCAAAGTTTTATTGAATGGCTTTAAGTTGACCACTATTTTAGAGTATGATGACTTGCTTTGGGACTAATATTCCATCCTCATCCTGTTTTTAGGGTTCGTACTGGGCAATCGACACAAATCCAAAGGAGGACACGCTGCCCACACGACCCAAGAAGAGGCCACGGTCTGGAGAGCGGGTGAGTGAAAGTTTGTGTGTGTGTGCGTGTGTGTGTGTGTGTGTGTGTGTGTATATGTATGTGCGCACGTTTAAGTTTATGTGTGTGCTCCGAGACCCCCTGGTGGTCGGCTTTCAAACATACAGACTTTCTCAAGCCAAACTTAGCTCATTACTTCGAGTCCGGGAGTGACCAAAAAGCAGAAAACAGTGAGTGTTTCGCTCTCCCAGTTCAAACTCAATGTCACTGATTTGCTCCATCACTTCTCTTGACCCTGTGGTTGCTTAGATTACGGTTCAGTTGCCACTGTGATTATTACAGTGTTTCCAGCACAGTAATTTTATGGCTCCATAAAATAATCCATAATAATATTCAAAGGCCCCATAACTTTTCCAGTTGTTTGTGATTTATTCAAAAATATTTTTACAGATTTTGCCCAATTAATATAATTTAAAAAAAATTATAAAATAAGAGCTTTGCATAACCAGAAAAAATCATTAAAAAATGTCCATGCAGTTTAAAGATTTTGATATTTTGCTTGTATCTAGAGAGAGGCTACCTCATTTATTGATGTTTTTCAAAACAGTGGGAACCCTGGTTCATCTGAGAAAAAAACAGTTGTTGAAGGGTTGAGTCACAAGAAATATCTTAAGTTGAATTGAGGTCTCTTTTTTCTCTTATTTTAAAAATTTGAAAGGAATTGTTCACCCAAAAAAGAAAATCAGCATTGGACCATCCAAAATGAGTTTATTTCTTCATCGGAATAGATTCAGAGAAATTTAGCAGTACATCACTTGTTCAATGAGTCCTGTGCAGTGAATGGGTGCCGTCAGAATGAGAGCATCACAAGTAATCCAAACAAACCCAGTCCATTAGTTAATGTCTTTTAAAGCAGTGATTTGAAGTTAAAAACAGCTAAATGAAAGATTTGTTTATTACAAACAAACAGCTTTTTGCTTCACTGGAGTCGTGTGAATTACTCATGGATTATTGTGATGTTTTAATTAGGGCTGTGCGATATGGACAAAAAAAACCTATCGCGATTTTGATCAATATTGCGATTTCGATTTTAATCACGATTTTGACACACACAGACATGCTTTACAGTCATTAATGCATTCAGTGTGAATTTAAAACATATTTCCAAAAGAAAACCAATTAGAGCTTTATCAAAAAGCTGTAGCATGTCTCTAGAACAGACATAAGGCAAAATAATCACTAAGTAAAGGTGTAACAAAATGTTACACCATGTCCAGGGATTTTTTTTTTGCCGTGCATTGGTCATAGAGCTCTTTGTGGTGTTGCCTCAGATGTTGAACTAGATTTGTTGCGCCAAGTTCACACGTACTCCGTCTGCAGTGCGTATACAGTATGTGTATGCAATGCAGAAGCAGTAAGGACTAATTTTGCTTTCACACAGGACGCGTTTGCAGTCCGCTCCTGATCCGCGGCTGTTTACCACAAACACAACATTTATCCATTATTTTGATTTCAAATCCAAACGTTGTTTCTGAAAATGCTTTTTCAGCATTGTGATTCTCTTTTATCACAGTACAGTAATACAATCTTTCATAGACACATTCACGTTTAAACTCAATAAATGTAACTTTGTTTAACTACCACCTCGAGTGCCATCTATTATTGCCTTGTTTATATTTTTACCGCGAATAATACGCTGTCAATTTAATTCAGTGCGTGCAGCACAGCAGAAATAGATTTGCGCCTGTGTCGAGCTCGTCCGCACTCATCCGCGGTTGAGTATACTTTGAAAGCTGTGCGGACGCGGCTGTGCACGAGATGGAACGGAAAACAGAGAATGAAGTATACCCGGGCCTATAGACTCCGTGCGGAAACGATAGCAGCATGACTGCTGCAGACGCACTGCTCCTGGAGCGCACTGCCGGACCGCAATCGCGTGCAGTGTGAATGCTCTGATCCATTAACATGGGTGTGGAAAAAATACGCACCACAGACGGAGTGTGTGGACCTGGCGTTACGTTTGTATGCCCACCCGGTCTGTTCTGTTCTCGTGCTCCGTTTAGGCGCGCTGCATTCTGATTGGTTCAGATAGCATACTGCGGGGAGGTCGGGGGCGTGGAAAATCATGCTATAAAGTGATTTAGAAATCGCGCAAGCTCAAATCGTGATTTTATGATTATTTCGATTAATCACACAGCCCTAGTTTTAATCAGCTGTTTGGACTCTCATTCTGACGGCACCCATTCACTGCAGAGGATCCATTGGCAAGCAAGTGATGTAATGCTAACATTTTTCCAAATCTGTTCCGATGAACCATTGATTTACACTGCCATGGAAATAGAAATCGTTTTACCCAAGATTTTGCGGTTTCAGATGAGTATGATGATATTAAAAACTGAAATAATTCAAAGATAATATATAGAAGGTCTTTTGATGCATTTGCTTCAGGGTTATATGATTCACAAACATTAATCTCATGAATCAGTTCTTTTAATCCACTTCGCTTTCTGACTGAATGTTATGTTAATGTGTACGTAAAGATACACATTGACCAAAGAGATTTGTTTGTTTTAAAATACGTTACAAAAAAATAAATATTGTTTTAGTATGTAGTAAGCAGTCCCTGCTGTGAAAACCGATTTCTGTAGGAAAAAGGATTACAGGTGTAAAAATCTCAACCTATTGTAGTCAGATTCATCTTTCTAAACTTTAACGGTCAGCAGAAAACCGTATCATTTCTTCAGAGTATGTGTTGATGGCTCGTTGCGCATTTTTTTATCTTTTGGAAAGAGCAACAAACAAAACCAACCAAGCAACCACACATAAGATTTAATGTTAACATAGTATGTAGTAGTTTTGTCATAGAAGCTTCTTTCCAAAATAAACATATTGCGCAAGTCTCTTTTTTTCCATCAGCATTATCTTGCAGGCAGTCTGCCTTTAGCATGATGCTGCCTGTGTTGGGTTTTTGCTTTTTTACAAGGCTAGAAATATGTGACAACATGGGCTTGGTGTGTTGATAGAAAAGAATGAGACAGGACTGAATATTTCCTCAGTCGAGAACACTGGCTTTGTTTCATGTCTGAGTCGGTGCTTTACATTTGTGCCGCGCACAGGTTTTCTGATTGCGCGCTCATATCTTTTTATATAGCTGTCTCACTCAGTGCGGCTCAGTTTATCTTGTAGAGGGGGGTCCAGCTTATTAATAAACTGTGCCCCAGGCAGCCTTTACATACGTTGCATTCTGCAGTCATTTTTTAGCAAACATCAATTAATGCAGAGTTTCTGCGCCGGTTATTTTCAGCCAGAGCTTTTTCCTTCCATTATTTATGAGCAGCGCTCACCGGAATATACAACTCGGCTGCACTCGACGCTGGTCTCCGAGGTTGACCTGGCTCAGAGGCATCTTGCATCATTTTGTCCAGCCCTGCGTTGTGGATCGGAGGCAGGCGAACCGAAAAAGTTCAGCTATAGTAAGAGCAAGGGGCGGGGATTGAAGACATGTAAACATATAACTAGGGATGCTCCGATCCGCCTCTTTTGCCTCCGATACCGATTCCGATACCTAGGGTTTGGTATTGGCCGATACTGATTCCGATCCGATACCAGTGAAGTTTTTTTCCGCTTGCTCTCGCTCTTTGCTCACAGTGAGAGAAAGCGACGGAGAGTCGTGCGCCTTCACACTAGAAACACATTACGACAAATACACAAACACAGGTGCGCTGCGCATCCATTCAAATGAATGAAAAATATCAAAGATCGCTTGACGGCGAGAGAAACTCTGAAGCGCTCAGTCAGAGTGTTTGGCGAATGAAAATATATCTGTGCTAAGCTTGTACTCAGCATCCAACTCACACACTGATGAGTAAAATCTGAGAATTTATTAGCCATTGGCTAATATTAGACATCATTTAGTCGCCCAGAGTGAAGATTTAGTTTATAGTCTTTTCTACGCCCGTGTTTTGTTCTCGCAGACATCCGGTAGCAAGTAACAAAACATTAAACTCCGGCAAGAAGATAAAGTCCTTTTTGAAAAATCATAGACATGTATTTACAAATCAAGTATAATGGGAACACAGAATGATCTTGGAGAGAGCTTTACCGAGCTGACTGCTGTAACCGAACGCGATGTTATGCTTGTTATAAATGTTAGCTTGAACTAGTCGTTTTTAGCAGCGGACACCAAGAATTTTATTGTGCGATATTGACTAAATTATAACTAGGGCTGACCTGTTTTCAGTTAACGAACAGAACATTGTAGCGCTCATTGCATCCAAAAACTCGCAAAAAGATTTGTACTTTGTTACTTCTGATATGAAACAAAGTCTCAAATTTAAAATTCTTAACCATTTTATTACAATATTCAAACAATAAATGCTGTTTTGGTGCTGGAGTGACAGATCGTTGTAGCGCTTCAGTTCAAGAGAAGCGGCAGCGCGAAACACGCGTGTACTGATCATCTCCTCTGCTTTAACTATTAACAGCACAAAATAAACATGAATGATCATCCTAAGGTATGTTAAAAGAAAGAGTACAGCTTACCAAAATCCGCATCCATTCTCATGTAATTGCCCAATCAGTGTTTCAAACACGGAAAGGTGTCAATAAAACGGCTTATAAACAATGTCACGTAACGTCACATTTACAACATATTCGGTGACCAAAAACTTGTTAGTCAGCTAGAAAAATGAATGCTAGAGAGAGCATTTTGCTAAATATAAGCTCTATATAACATTTATTATAATTTTTTTACTGTTCTTCAATGTTTAATTTGTTTGAATAAATCCGTCAATTTTTATGACAGCCACTATTTAAATGTTTGTTTCAAAAAACTAATTGGAGTAGAAATATTATTGTAATTGTAACTTTATTATTATAAAAAATTAGTGTACTTAAACTTATTATAAAATGTAGTGTAATTTAAGCGTGTATATAAATCAGTTAATGTTAACTGTCAATATTATAGTAATGTAGTACCTACTGACTCTCATGAATATTTTACATTAGCATTAGTTTGTTTTTTTGGGGGGAGAAAAATTGTCATGTACTGTGTACGTGTATACTGTATACGTCATGTACTATATATCCAGAATAAGCGAAAATCAAATGAATCACATTGGAAATCGAATCGTAAAATTTGTGTCAAAACGCAGCTCGAATTATAACGCAGTCATTTCAGGGATTTTGTTGATGATAATCAAACATTATTTTGCTAAGTGTGTTTTTGCTTGTTTCTTGACTGGTTTAGGCCTGTGGACAGCTGACAGAGACATTTTTCATATCATTCGTGTATTTGCAGCACTGTTTTTTAATAGTAATAGTAGGGCTGGACAATAATTCAATATCAATATGTATCGCGATTAGTAATAGTCAATAATTCAATATCAATATGTATCGCGATATTATTTTTTTCAATAACGGTGATATGATTGATATGATTTTTTCCGATATTTCGATATACATTACCAGTTTCCCATACATTGATTTATTTGTGGCGTTTGACTTCGTTGAATAAACATGAGCACTGCACGTTTCAAAATCATAACACGGCGCGGGTGTTTTATATGAATGTATCTCTGAAGGGAATTGACTGTCTTCAGAAAAGTTTCGATGGCATTTTCATTTGATCTGATAAAGTAGCGTTCATGAGTGGAGCTGCTTTGATTACAGCCATTACTGGAGAAACCGCTAGTTTTATCACTCTAAAAGCGCCTCCTGCTGGCAGACAATCAGTTTGCATTTTAAATAAGCCCGTCTCCAGCAACATTTCCAGTTTTTGTTGTTGTTCAATTTTTTTTGTTTTCTGCAG
>NW_015542345.1:3390936-3398066 GCF_001515605.1 Sinocyclocheilus anshuiensis
GAGCACTTTTCATACCCTTTTTTTCTGGCTGAAGCACATTTGTTTCAGTCTATAAGAATAATCAGCCTACACTACCAGTCAAAAGTTTTTGAACAGTAAGATTTTTAATGTTTTTTTAATTTTTTTTTTAAGAATTCTCTTCTGCTCACCAAGTCTGCATTTATTTGATCCAAAGTACAGCAAAAACAGTAAAATGTTGAAATATTTTTACTATTTAAAATTGCTTTCTATTTGAATAGATTTTAAAATGTAATTTATTCCTGTGATCATACATAGCTGTATTTTCAGCATGATCATTACTCCAGTCTTCAGTGTCACATGATCCTTCAGAAATCATTATAATATGCTGATTTGCTGATTATCAATATTTAAAACAGTTGAGTAAATTTTTTTTCAGGATTCTTTGATGAATAGAAAGATCCAAAGATCAGCATTTATCTGAAATAAAAAGCTTTTGTAACATTATACACTATTCCATTCAGTATAAATTTTATTATTTTTGGGGGGAAAGAAATTATAGAAATTAATACTTTTATTTAGCAAGGATGCTTAAAATTGATCAAAAGTGATGATAAAGGCATTTATAATGTTACAAAAGATTTCTATTTCAGATAAATAGTGTTCATATCGATATCGGAATTATATCGTATCGACCGAAATTAAGAAATATATCGTGATATCAATTTTGGCCATATCGTCCAGCCCTAAGTAATAGATGTATGTATCATATTTTATGTCAAATTTGCACATTTAATCAATACATTTCTTATCGATTTCATAACGTTTGTAGTCGTGTTGATATACAGGGGAAAACAGCACTCTTGCTTGTGTGATGTGTGTCACCTAATTGTATGATATGACATAAATATAAGACAAAAACACATAGGGGGCATTATTTATTTATTTTTATTTTTTGCCCCCATATCTTGAAAATCAAACTGCAATCTAACAGACTACATCAAGCTCATGGAGTGCATGATATGAAGGCATGTTTTGTTGGCTCAAAGCGAGTGATGTACTAAGTGGCTGCTCATACATTGTTAAAACTAGAGATGCACCGATAGCAATTTTCTTGGCTGATTCAGATTTCCAATTTTTTGTTAGTGTGATTTGCCGTTACCGATTTTTGTCGATTCCGATTTTCTTTCTAAGAACTATAATTGACAGCATATACAAACAAAAATCTACTTTTCTTCAACGCAAAATTTTATTTTCATTACAAAAACACAAGTAAAAAGTCAGTAATAAAATAAGAACAAATAAAAAATTGCAAACAACAGCACAAATAAATCCAATAGAATAAAGAGAGCTATGAAACTAAGTTTTTCAGGTTAAGTTTTTATTCAGGTAAGAAATACTACAGAAATTAAAGTAATCAAATGTAAAATAACACTGGATGTGTTATTTTATATTTGATTACTTTAATTTCTGTAGTATTTCTTACCTGAATAAAAACTTAACCTGAAAAACTTAGTTTCATAGCTCTCTTTATTCTATTGCATTTATTTGTGCTGTTGCAGTTAGCCACTCATTTTGGTATTTGTGGCTCACAAGCTGTTTGAGACTGAGCGTGGCTTGTGCGCTACACTAATATAGATCAGTGGTGGTGCGCGCGCTTTTGGTGCAAGCGCGAAACCTGCGGGAATGACTAAAATAATGCGCAATACAAACACTATTTAACTGGAGCGAATGAGACTTGTGTGAGAGAGAAGGGGTCGTCGGAGAGAAGAAAGCGAGAATGCGCGGCTGACGTTATTGCCTGTGCCACTGGTAACAAAACGGATTGGGTCGGAATCGGAAATAAGTGAGACTGACCGCCGGTCACTGATCCGGGCCGATCATGAGGAAAATCGGCCGATTCCGATCCCTGGTCGATCGATCGGTGCATCTCTAGTTAAAACAACAATTATGATATTATCAGAGACCATGCATATCGCACACCCTTAGTGCACTGTCCCTTTAAGAGAATGTAAATTGGTTAGACAAAATATGTCAGTGTATATGTCAGAAATCACATGTGATAAGCCTGATAGCCTAATTGATTCATGTGTGTTGAGTTGGTGGCGAGTTTTTTCCTCTGTATGGTCAGGCAGTTAGGTCGGTGTCATTTATAATTGCCACACTCTAGACTCCAGTGAGAGTATCATTCTCTCAGCACACAGCTCTGCCCTCAGGCCACACACAAACATTTTTCATACTGACACTCACTTCACTCACATCAAAAACCTCCAATTAGATCCATTCTCTCTCAGCCTGATCCTGCATGCAAAAATAAGTGGGAATTCTGTCTGTGCAAAGTGTGATGCTCACTATTAGGAGTATATTTCATTAGACACTCGCTCGCTCTCTCTCTCTCGGTTTCTCTCTCATCCTCCTGCTGTCTCGTTTAAGAAATTCTTTGACATTAAAAATTGTGACTTAGCGAAATCTCATTTATGTTTATCATAAATTAAAAATCGCATTGTTGCCAGGCAATCCTCTTATAATAAGTAGTTTTGGGAGACAGGCGTGCTGAAGTTATCTTTTACCCCAGCAAGAGCAGACAGAGCACAGGGAGCCGTTCCTCTCCTGCTCATCTCTTTCCCAGAATGCCTCCAATTTTGACCTAAATAAAAGGTGTTGCTCTTTTGTTGTTGATAAACGCTCACTGCATATGCTTTTAAATTTCTTGCACCAGAGTAATACCAAACGCCTTTGAATAGAAATCAAAGTCACTTCACATCCCTCATCATCTCCATCCTGGTTGGCTGAGTATGTCTTGTTTTCCTGCAGGCGTCCACGCCGTACAGCCTGGAGTCGGATAACTTGGGAATGGACTGCATCATCTCTGGAAGTGCCTCTCCAACGCTGGCAATCAACACTGTGACTAACAAGGTAGTGTTCAGTCCTGGCTGTGTGTCATCTATCACAGCTGACACCAGCGGCCTACATACCCAGTTTACATTTATTTTTTCCTGCCATGGCTATATGCGTGCACTTCATAACAGGACTGACGTGTGATGCTTTTGTTTACACGGACGCTGAGAAAACTGACGTCGAGTCTCATCTATATTGGGCCGCATATGCGGTGTATTGTGAATCGCTAATACCTTATTCTATATGTCTGTCGAGTCCAAAATGTCAGGTTTGCGCTTACACAAGATATTAAGCCGTGCACGAATACAGTATTCTTCATCTTTGGATATGGTTTGCCTCAATGGTTCTGTTGTTCAGTTAAAGCTGAAGTGTGTGAGTTTGTTAAAATGCTTCCTCTTATACCACCTTAATATGCAGAAACAACTATATTAATTCCCATTTGTCTCTCCTTTTCCTTAAAAAAGTAAAAAATCTTGGTTACTTGCAATGAAAGTGGATGGGACCGGTCTGTATACATTAAAATACTCGTGAAAGTTAAGTTACATTAAAGATTGTGCTGCATCTATAAAAGCTTGTATTATGGTGCTAAATGGTTGCAGTACTTTTCTGCTAGAGAACAGTGAGTTTGTTCAATGTTTGGAGGTCTGATTACCTGCTGTATGCTTCTAGGCAGAGCACCCGGAGTGACTTGTACCGTAACTCGCCCTCCGTGGCATGACTTCATGGAGAAGTGTGTAAAAAGGAATGGAGCAAAACACTCTGAAATTTAAATAGGCTTTTTAACCTTAAGCGCTCCACTCTTGGCCTGGTGCAGGCTGCTCGCTCTCTCTGGAGTGCTTTTACAAAGCCCAAAAGCATCAGTTATTAATTTACTTCAGGCATTAAACCAATAGTATTTCACATTAAGCATGGTGTTTAAGATGAGGACTGAGGGGGAATGTGGAATTCATTTCGCATTAAGCATGGTGTTTAAGATGAGGACTGAGGGGGAATGTGGAATTCATTTGGATTGAATTATAGTATGTTTGGTGATCTGTTCATCTGGATAGAATACAGTATTGGTGCTGTATATAATATTTATACAGTGTATATAGAATTGTTGTGATTGCTAGAACATTTCTTTGCAAAACATAGTGAGTTGTCCTAACTAAAATAGAACCTTTATAAGTGACTCAGTATTCTAATAACGAAGTGATAGTATAATATATATAACAGGGCTCTACAATGCGACCATTTCAGTCGCATTTGCGACTGAAAACTACTGCGTGCGACTATGACAATTTTTTTAGGAGCACCAGTGCGACTGACCCGATCATCATCATACTTGTGATTGCGCTCAGGGGAGCTTCAAAGGTGTCTACGTGGGTTTGCAGCGTTGAGTAATGTAACACAGACATATCTCACGAATCCTTTCATAAGCAAAGTGTAGACAGGGTGTAAATAAGAGATTCATTGTGCAGTGTAGAGAGCTTCGTTGATTATAAATGCGAGATTGCGATGAACTAAGATGAATGACAGCTTTTAATGATTTTTAAGGGAGTTTGTAAATGTGATACTGATTTAATACAATACAATAAACAAGAAGTTAATATTAAAGGGGTCCTATTATGCTTTTTCACTTTTTTAAATTTTAGTCAGTGTGTATGTTTGGGCATTAAAAAGATCTAGAAAAGTCCCTTTTCAAGAACTACAATGAACGGCTCGTTTGGACTACAGCATTTGGTTTGCGGGCTTTGTGATATCACAAAGCGGCTCATTAGAATAGCATTAAAAATAATTCCCGCCTACAGAAATTCGAATGGTTGGGGGGTGGGGAGGGGCGAGGTTGTGGTTGGAACGCCTGACTATAACACTATTGTCTGATTTTGCTCTATTTCGTCGTCGAAATTAGTTTAAAACACAGACACAGCGCATCTCCATTCAAACACAGCGGTGTTTCATTTATGAATGAACATGGTTTTTAAACTAATCTAGTGAGTCAGTGGTTCATGATTACCCATTCATAAAGACTGAATGAGCCGTTCGAATGAATCAATTGAATGAATGATTCTGTGATAAAATCAGTGACTTGCCGCCACCTGCTGGCAGTTTTAGTTTCACTTTTAAAGTATCTTTTCAGTTATTTAAATCATTTAATATTTCTATATTCAAAATTTTATATCTAAAACATTAATCTCATCATGAATTTATGGATTTAATTGCACTCATGCCACCTCTGAGCCTCATTAAATGTCTGAAAGTACACCAAGCCACTTTTGTGTTCTTGTGTCCCATCTACACATTAATTTTGTTAATACTGATTTCATTTGATTGGTAACATATAACATATTTCACTTGTTCTTATTCTGTAGTTTTAATTACAATTTTTAAAAAGCTTATAAAATATAATTTTTAATTTTTAAGGACAAAAGATGACATACTTTTAATAAAGTTAGAAGAGTTTTTTAAGTTAGGAGCACGAGTGCTCCTAAAAAGAAAAGTAAGTGTAGAGCCCTGTATAAGGATAAATAGCATGCAAATATTGACATTTGTTTTTTTTGGTTTTAGAACACATCCTATATGTTCTATATGTTAACCATAAATCTTTTTATTGATTGTTTTATTGCAATATTAGTATTGTTGTTTTTGCACACCTTGCACACCTCTTTAAAGCATTTCACACAACAAAACATTGCAAGCTTAAGGTATGACTGGTTCATATGGGAAGAATTTCAAGATCCACCCATAGTGGGATTTCGGGGTTATCCCGTGAGCATATGCTTTCTTTGGCCTCCTACTCGAAACGCTGATAGACTAGAAACCAAACACACAGGAGAGTAAAAACAAGACAGCAGAGTTCAGTGGCTCCTTGGAGATGCTTTTTCTCAGTGTGGGCCCTGTAAACAGAGAACATGCCACGCCTCTTAAGCACTTCATGCCAAGCCACAGGAATTCCCTTTTTCTCATACTTTCCCGCCTGCTGGTGCAGGCCAATGGGAACGTGCCTGTGCTGCATAACATGGAGAAGGAAAGCCTGGCTGAGACTGAGCATTCTCTCTTTCTCCCTCTCCCTCTGACTAAATGATCACTATGCTATTGCTATGCTTTTCCCTCTCTCAGTTCAGTTGGCTGAGCTTCGTGAGTAGGCCCAGATGGAATCTGCAGACTTATACTATGATGTTTTAAAGAGAGAATCTGCAAAGTGAATTAAAAAAAAGAAAGATTTGTTAATCTGACTGTACTGCAGTCTTGTTGCAAGAAAGCCAGGATATTGAAATGTTATATTCAAATATTATTTAAATATATTTTATTATATTTTCATTATATTGAAATATAATGATACTTGATGCTTAACATGAACTTTCATAATCTTTTTCTTAAATTGCATAGTAGAAATGAATGAGAAATGTTGCTAAATAAATCAACAGATATTTGATGTGTATAATGTGTATATATAATTTTATTATGTTAATATTATATTTATGTATATTTGAATATATTTTATATATTTGTTATTATATTATATTTCTTACCTTTCTAACTTTTTTAAAAGCATAGTACATATTACTGCTAAATAATCAAAATAATAATTTTTGTGTGTGAGAGGGAGAGATTTGTAATTTAATGATATACATTTTTAGATATGATTTGATATAATTTATATATTTATAATATTTATTATTTTGTATTGAAAGATTGTAACAAAAGATGGATTGAAGCCTAAGCTGAACTTTCTTTCCTTTTTTTCTAACATTGTCTTTAAATTGCGTCAAAGTAGAAATTTTGTTTTGAATGCAAGTTATTGTTAGAGACACCTGGGTGGATTTCTCTTTGATTTCATAATCCTTGTCTCATGCTGAAGATTAGTCACCCGTATGAAAGACTCCACTCGCTTTTGACTTTAATTCACGGCTAAATATAGCGCTCCTTTTCCACCGCAGCAAACACACAGGAGTATTTGCAATGGATTTGTTCACCCCTTACCTTCTCTCTGCGTGTTACTTTCCCACTGTGTATGTGTGTGTGCGTGCGTGCGGACATGCACACAGTGTTAGTATGTAGGCGTCTACATTTTGGATCTTGAACAAACCACAGTGTGACAAGGTCTTTAAATCATACTTTATGGATACAGGGAGTAAAAATAGACTGTGGTGAAAGGCTCACGGCTAAAAGCCTCTTTTATGACTTAATTACATATAACATTTATACTTGTTCTTCACACCAGGTTTTGATTATAATTGTAACTGGTTTCTGCGTGATTGAATTTTCGACATGCCTAAGCTTAGTTGCACACA
>NW_015542345.1:3400561-3405678 GCF_001515605.1 Sinocyclocheilus anshuiensis
TTGCGCTCAGGGGAGCTTCAAAGGTTTCTACGTGTTTTTGCAGCGTTGAGTAATGTATCACAGAAATATCTCACGAATCCTTTCATAAGCAAAGTGTAGACAGGGTGTAAATAAGAGATTAATTGTGCAGTCTACTAGAGAGCTTCGTTGATTATAATGCGAGATCGCGATGAACTAAGATGAGTGACAGCTTTTAATGATTTTTAAGGGAGTTTGTAAATGTGAAACTGATTTAATACAATACAATTCAATAAACAAGAAGGTAATATTAAGTGACTTGCATTGTCTGACTATAACACTATTGTCTGATTTTGCTCTATTTCGTCGTCGAAATTAGTTTAAAACACAGACACAGCGCATCTCCATTCAAACACAGCGGTGTTTCATTTATGAATGAACATGGTTTTTAAACTAATCTAGTGAGTCAGTGGTTCATGATTACCCATTCATAAAGACTGAATGAGCCGTTCGAATGAATCAATTGAATGAATGATTCTGTGATAAAATCAGTGACTTGCCGCCACCTGCTGGCAGTTTTAGTTTCACTTTTAAAGTATCTTTTCAGTTATTTAAATCATTTAATATTTCTATATTCAAAATTTTATATCTAAAACATTAATCTCATCATGAATTTATGGATTTAATTGCACTCATGCCACCTCTGAGCCTCATTAAATGTCTGAAAGTACACCAAGCCACTTTTGTGTTCTTGTGTCCCATCTACACATTAATTTTGTTAATACTGATTTCATTTGATTGGTAACATATTTCTTATTCTACTTGTTCTTATTCTGTAGTTTTAATTACAATTTTTAAAAAGCTTATAAAATATAATTTTTAAGAATTTGACAAAAGATTACATACTTTTAATAAAGTTAGTCAAATATCACCTCATAATGGGAAGGCTACTTTTTGATAAAATTTTGGATTATTGATTAGAAGGTGCTCCTAAAATTTTGAACGTGCTCCCGAATTTTTTAAGTTAGGAGCACGAGTGCTCCTAAAAAGAAAAGTAAGTGTAGAGCCCTGTATAAGGATAAATAGCATGCAAATATTGACATTTGTTTTTTTTGGTTTTAGAACACATCCTATATGTTAACACAATAAACCATAAATCTTTTTATTGATTGTTTTATTGCAATATTAGTATTGTTGTTTTTGCACACCTCCAAACGACTTTTAAAGCATTTCACACAACAAAACATTGCAAGCTTAAGGTATGACTGGTTCATATGGGAAGAATTTCAAGATCCACCCATAGTGGGATTTCGGGGTTATCCCGTGAGCATATGCTTTCTTTGGCCTCCTACTCGAAACGCTGATAGACTAGAAACCAAACACACAGGAGAGTAAAAACAAGACAGCAGAGTTCAGTGGCTCCTTGGAGATGCTTTTTCTCAGTGTGGGCCCTGTAAACAGAGAACATGCCACGCCTCTTAAGCACTTCATGCCAAGCCACAGGAATTCCCTCTTTCTCATACTTTCCCGCCTGCTGGTGCAGGCCAATGGGAACGTGCCTGTGCTGCATAACATGGAGAAGGAAAGCCTGGCTGAGACTGAGCATTCTCTCTTTCTCCCTCTCCCTCTGACTAAATGATCACTATGCTATTGCTATGCTTTTCCCTCTCTCAGTTCAGTTGGCTGAGCTTCGTGAGTAGGCCCAGATGGAATCTGCAGACTTATACTATGATGTTTTAAAGAGAGAATCTGCAAAGTGAATTAAAAAAAAGAAAGATTTGTTAATCTGACTGTACTGCAGTCTTGTTGCAAGAAAGCCAGGATATTGAAATGTTATATTCAAATATTATTTAAATATATTTTATTATATTTTCATTATATTGAAATATAATGATACTTGATGCTTAACATGAACTTTCATAATCTTTTTCTTAAATTGCATAGTAGAAATGAATGAGAAATGTTGCTAAATAAATCAACAGATATTTGATGTGTATAATGTGTATATATAATTTTATTATGTTAATATTATATTTATGTATATTTGAATATATTTTATATATTTGTTATTATATTATATTTCTTACCTTTCTAACTTTTTTAAAAGCATAGTACATATTACTGCTAAATAATCAAAATAATAATTTTTGTGTGTGAGAGGGAGAGATTTGTAATTTAATGATATACATTTTTAGATATGATTTGATATAATTTATATATTTATAATATTTATTATTTTGTATTGAAAGATTGTAACAAAAGATGGATTGAAGCCTAAGCTGAACTTTCTTTCCTTTTTTTCTAACATTGTCTTTAAATTGCGTCAAAGTAGAAATTTTGTTTTGAATGCAAGTTATTGTTAGAGACACCTGGGTGGATTTCTCTTTGATTTCATAATCCTTGTCTCATGCTGAAGATTAGTCACCCGTATGAAAGACTCCACTCGCTTTTGACTTTAATTCACGGCTAAATATAGCGCTCCTTTTCCACCGCAGCAAACACACAGGAGTATTTGCAATGGATTTGTTCACCCCTTACCTTCTCTCTGCGTGTTACTTTCCCACTGTGTATGTGTGTGTGCGTGCGTGCGGACATGCACACAGTGTTAGTATGTAGGCGTCTACATTTTGGATCTTGAACAAACCACAGTGTGACAAGGTCTTTAAATCATACTTTATGGATACAGGGAGTAAAAATAGACTGTGGTGAAAGGCTCACGGCTAAAAGCCTCTTTTATGACTTAATTACATATAACATTTATACTTGTTCTTCACACCAGGTTTTGATTATAATTGTAACTGGTTTCTGCGTGATTGAATTTTCGACATGCCTAAGCTTAGTTGCACACAGGGTTAGTTGTTCTGGTAATGTACTGTTTCCAGGACTAAACATAGCTGAACGAGGGAAGAGTTATAATATGCAAATCATTCCATGACATTAACCCCCCATCTACCCTCAATCCAGTGCAGCCCCGGCAACTGTTATGCTCCACTCTTTTGATGAACAGGGAATAATAGGATTGGGAAACATTTATTCTGCTTGAATGATAATTCTCTGTAAGAGACCGTGATCTGTAATGTGTCTTTCTATCTGCTGTCACGCTGAGTCAAGGGGGAACGGGACTGAAGCGTTTGTGTTTGCATCTCTTGCGGCAACCAAAAATCTATTGGGCCTTTCTCTATTGAAATGGTTTTAGAAAATATCCATACAATGAAAGCCAATAGGGTTTAATGTAATTTTAGACCATTGAGACATTTTGCTAAATAATTTCACACAGGTTTGGAACGACATGATCAATAATGACTGTATTTTAATTTTTGGGTAGGCGACCGGTTAAGTGTAGCATGAAAGCCTCTGTATGTCCTTACTGAGGCAGGTGAATCTTGGGACTTGTTGCGTGGTTTTAGTACTACACTGCTGCTGCCAAGAAATGCGGCGTGTGATGTGAGTGCGGCCAGCATTGTTGCGATTCCATTCATCCTTTCCTACCACGGCAAACTCAGTGTAGGACTATTCTCCCAGGAGCTCATTATATTCATTCCCATACCATCCCTCCAATGCCTTATTTATTCTCATTTTGCAACTAGCACATATTTGCAGTTCAGCTTTTCAAATGATAATTGGGATTATCATTTTTTTTAAGTGGAGGTTCTTCCGCTTCGGAAAACTGCGCATTCAACAGTGCACACAGAAAGGTCAGGGTCTCTGTAGCATTTGGGACCTTTGTGAGCTGTCCCAAACCAATTTGCGCTGTGCGAGTTGACGGTTCCAACGCTGCCAGCATCGTGACCTTTACTGAAGGAGAGCTCTCCCCTCTCAGCCGTCTAAGACAGCAGATCATCTTGCTGGCCACCAGCCACGCTTTCTCTCCATATGAGCCACAGTGTGGGGTGCGGCATGTTAGCACTGACCTTACTCTTGTACAGACAGTGTGGCGTACGAATGCCACACGTCACGTATGTGACGCAACCGTAAACATTACCGTTATGAAAAGGGCTAAGAATTCCCCTCAAGACTTCTGAAACCAGGAAGTTTCTGTTTGATTGGCTCCTTTTCCTCAGCACTCCACCTGTGGTTTCAGCTTATCATCACATACATGCATACATGTAAATATACAGACAATAATAATAATATTTTTAAAAAATATATAAAAATTAATTTAATCAAAATATTAACCATTAAATATTTTACATAAAATATTCATATCTCTCATATATATATATATATATATATATATATATTATACACAAACACACACACACAGACACACACACACACACACAATATATATATATACATATGTATACATATATATATACACACACACACATATAGGTCCTGTATATTAATGTATTCAAAAAAATATATTTATTTTTTCCAATTTTCATACATATGTGTTTATATACAATTGTGTATTTAAACATTTTATTAATGGAATGTTTATTATGCAGCTATTTTGATATAATGAAGAAAAACGTGTTTAAAACTTACATGTAACCAGTTAATGAGTTACTTAATAAATACATATAATGTGTTGCATGTTTAATATTTTTTATTTTATTGCATTTAAAAATTTTATAAAATATTTTTTTAAATAATTACATAGTTCAGTTCACAGTCGTTTGAAACAACTGTCTTATATCAATAAAAAAACTGTTAAATAAAAATATATCAATATTGTATATAAAATAATTAATGGTTAATTTTTCTTAATAAAAAATATATTTTTTTATATTTTTATTGTTGTTGTTGTTGTTGTAATTAATTTTATATATACAAATATAATTAAATTAAAATGTGTACAGGGAGTTGTGTTCAGTGTATAAGGAAAATTTTGTCCTTTTTAGTGTCATTAAATGTGACCCTGGACCACAAAACCAGTATATAAATATGTTATAATATATTTATATAAAATAATATATTAAATTATACAAAATAAATAATAATATATATTAGGGCTGGACAATAATTCAATATCAATATGTATCGCGATATAATTTTTTTTCAATAACGGTGATATGATTTTTAAACACATTTCCGATATTTCGATATTTCAAAAAACATTTTCGTAAACTGAAAAAAAAAAACAAATCAAAATAAATTGATGTGTGTCGGTTTAGGGAAATACCGGGAAATACCCGTAAATGGCGCATCATGCA
>NW_015542345.1:3405787-3410141 GCF_001515605.1 Sinocyclocheilus anshuiensis
CGAAGAGGATATCGTCCTCTTTTGGAAGACCAAACAAAGTAGTTTCGCTTTCACAACGAAACACACGGCAACAACAATACTACAGCGAGAATCAAAGTTACGCCTTCTTAGTGTTGCTTTCGTCAACGAAAATTATGCCTAAATATCGTCGTCAACGAACCTTTATCACGTGACGGAAACGAGACGAGACGCAATGTAAATGCTGGTCATGTGACGATGACTATAATTAAATGTATAATGCACTATTGTTGACGAATAAAAACGAGACTAAATGTGGTTTACAAAATAAAAACTATGCTAAAATGTCTCTTCATTTTCGTTGACCAAAACGAGATGAGATGAAATGAAATGTTATAACGTTATTTCGTCTCGTTTTGTCGCGTTATTATTATTATTTTGCAGTATTTCTGTTTCCTGTGTCTCAGGTGTTTCCCAACCGGGGTGCCACATCTGTTGAGAGCAGGGGTACCGTGTAAAAAAATCATTTTTTAATATTTTTAAATTGCTAAAATGTTCAAAAAAGCAGCTATTATCCTAATGATTTTTGGCATAAAAGGAAAATCGATAATTTTGACCCATACAGTGTATTTTGGGCTATTGCTACAAATATACCCCAGCAACTTAATACTGGTTTTGTGGTCCAGGGTCACAAATGTAAAAATGTTGTTATTTTTAAAGGCATACAATTTTTCAAGTTTTTCTTAACCTTATGAAACCAACATGAACAAAAGAGTACATGTCTAAGAACTTGGCACTTGTGTTTTAAACTAGATTTTTATCATAAGCACTCATTCATTGTCTAAATCATTGACCCTTTCTCTTTCTTGATTTTCAGGTGGCATTGTACAACCCTGACCAGGACGGGAGTGACAGCCCTCGAAGCAGTCTTAACAATAGTCTCTCTGACCAGAGTCTGGCCTCTGTTAATCTCAACAGCGTGGGCAGCGTGCACAGCTACACACCAGTAAGAGCTGAATTCTCAAACTTTGCAGGCACTATTCTGCTCTTTAACCTCTCGTGAACCTGAAGCAGAGCTCTTAATTTGCTGAGTTTTATTGTGGAGCGCTGCTTTATGAGAAGCAGCAAGATTCCAGTGCGTTTGTCAGAATGCTGGAGTATGGAGGCCTGTGCATGGGAGCGTGCTGACACAGAGGTTAAGGGAATGAAAGGCAGAGCTCATACTGCTGGAGCGCTGCTAAAGAGAGACGCTGCCTCTGATGTCCTCCCACCAGAGAAGCCGCTTCTTTGTTGTGGTCCCCTAGAAGCCCTGCATGCTTCTCGCTCCAGGCTCTCAGCATTGATCCGGCACAGACACTGATAGATTCACTTCAGTGGGCCAGACAATGCTTTTTCTCTCTCTCTCTCTCTCTCTCTCGCTCTCTCTCTCAGTCTCTCTGTCTGTCTTTTTCTGCTTCATCCAGCTGATTTGAACAATGTAATCTGTTTGAACATAACCAGATTATATGCGCTCATCTTTACAGTGATGCATAGTGTCATCTGACTCCCACTGCTCATATTTCTTGTGTACAATTAGTCTCTGCTGCTAATGTTCTATGCAAGCTAACTAGTGTTTCCTGCTCTGATTTAGTAATGCCTAAATTCATGTGTAGTATTAGTTTTAGTTTTTAATGTTTTAGTATAGTTTTAAAGATATAGTATAGAATTTTAATATTTTCCATTTATTAGTAATGAGCCATAACATGAAAATAATTATCGTCTTATCATTGTCAGCCAGAAAGTTAATATTGTGCATACCTAGCAGAATATGGTTGTCTGTCCAGTACTGAATATGATTACATTCATATGCATTTTGGGTACTGACAAGAGACTATTGAATTTTATAACAAAATATAAATTCTTACATTTTCAGGCATTTTCAGTGAACCTGTTCTGAATGAATGGGATTTCAAATGTAAGATATTCACAAAGTTTTATTGCTGTAAAAGGTTTATTTTTTATTTATTTTTTTTTTTTTAATAGCTTTTTTGTGTAGTATAACACTGGAACCATGTATTATCAATGGGAGACACTGTAGGAAACGCCGGCGCTAACAATTATCTGTTTACGGGATTGTTTGCAATAGCTTTGTGATGTCTTCAGATACATGTATTTCCTCTCACTAGTTCACACTGACAGCTAGAATTAGACTTCTTCAGAGTGGCAGATGACTGTTTTGCCAGCCTCTCCAGTCTGCTAAACACTGTTGTCTTGAGCTAGACATGGCAGAGCCTCTGCCCTTGTGTACGCCACAAATATGCTCAGCATTATGGAGGCCTTGGGAGCTATTCAATGAATCACTCATTCTGGGCATGAAAGGCATCTCTTCAGACTCAAAACAGTGAGCAGATCCCATTTGGAGTGAAACACTTACGTGAGAGCTTCAGACACGCAAGCTAATTCGTTTTGGTGGGCAAACCTGTACTGGATATTTATCATTAGAAAGATTTGTTTTATGGATCAGTGCCTGTTTTTTGCAGGCAAGCTTTTATGATCTTGCTGTTGATTTCAGTTGTGTTGCTCAGTTAGTTTCGCCAAGCTGTTAATTAAAGAATAAATAGCCGTAAAAACAACTTCAGAGAGACTCTCAGGAGACGTGTCTGTTTTGATCATGGCTGTATGGTTATGTAGAGATTCAGCCGTGCTAGTAAATAAACGGTCAAGATTTGGAGGGTTTTGTGCGCCTGAGATTTAGCTCCTGCATATTGTACTGCAGTGTGTCTGGCAGTTCATTTCCTGTGCCGTGATGCTGAGTGCTGTAGTCAGTGCTGTCATGTTCTATCTCAGCTCTAATCTGCCGGTCACTGGGCCTGGCTGAGCAGTGCTGCCGTTTAGAGTGGCAAGGTTGCTAATCTTGTGTTCGTCATCCTCCTCTCCTCCCCCTTCAGGTGACGAGTCATCCAGAGTCGGTGTCCCAGTCCATGAGCTTGCAGCAGGCCCCTCAGGCCCAGTACAACATACCGGAACGCGACAAGCAGCTGCTCTTCTCCGACTTCGAAGATCTCAGTGCCTCCTTCCGCAGCCTTTACAAGACTGTGTTTGAGCAGTCCTACAACCAACAGGGTGAGTTGCACACTCGGACATCCCATCAGACAGCTCGGGGAAAAAACGGCAAGTCTAGTCTGCAGAGTTTTTGTGCAGCTTGCAGAGCTTCGAGTACTTCAGGCTTATTGGTAGCTGAAAGCATCAACAAGTCAGCCAAAATAATTCATAAACCAACATGCAGAGAGTGGAGAATATGTGGAACTGATCAGTTCTGCAGAATTTGGAGTGTGCAGATTCTGTATGGGCCTGCCAGATGAGTCATTTTCAGAAATTCACTGCCATATGTTGCAAACGAAATTTTATATAATTTATTCATAATATTTACTGACATTTATATATTAATGTTATAATTTATCATATGTATCGGCTGAATAGGCCTCTATTTTTGGAAAGGTTAATATAATATTTTATACATAATTTGTAATTTTGTATATCAAAAGAAAGTACTTTAAAATGGATCAAAGCTTTATTTCAATTAATTATTAAATTATATTTTATTTTAAAATATTTATATTTAATTGTATTTATTAAAAATAATGTATAATATAGGTATAATAATCATTTATAGTATAGGTATCAGCTGGTAAAATGGAGCAAAATTTAACTTTACATCATTTGTTTTGCAATATATAAAATTTAGTGTCTAAACCAAAATAAATATGATGTAGCAGACTATGACCCTCTTTGTAGCTGAAAGCATTATAAAAGTACTTTATAAAACAATTAAAGGGGTCATATGACGTTGCTAAAAAGAACAGTATTTTGTGTATTTGGTGTAATGCAATACTGCGTAAACTAGGGCTGTCACGATTATGAAATTTGGCTGACGATTAATTGACTAAAAATAGTCACAGTTATTGCGATTAATTGTCTGTTTTAGGGCTTTGACGATTATGCCGATTATCACGGTTAATTGTCTGTTTTTGTGGCTTTCATTATATAATTGATTAATTTAAGGGTTCAGTAAATAATTATAATGTTATCTTTTAATCTTTTTGAGTTATTATTTTGCAGTGTAAGATTACATAGAGTATTCCAAATTCTAAGAATCGGCCATAAAAAAATGAAAGGTGTGTAGATGTATTTAAGCAAAACAGTGACAACAAGATCGTGAATACGAAAGTGAAAGCATCCGAAGCCCGTGGCTTAACACAGCAAAGGAGAAACTCCCATTCACAAAATTCAAATCACAAATAATACTACTGATAAAGAAAGGGTTGAACACACTTTCGTTTACATATAACTATAAACTATGATAAAAGTTCATCAGCATGCATTGAATAATCCCATGTTGTAGCGCAAAAAAAAATAA
>NW_015542345.1:3410246-3410803 GCF_001515605.1 Sinocyclocheilus anshuiensis
TGCGACCAGCTGAGAAAGTTAGTTGCAAAAGAGCGACCAGTGGGAAGAATGAGTCTGGAGCCCTGTATAGGCTATACAGTGCATGAAAAGCAAACTGGTGCTCTTCTGTTTCTTTTGGTGTATGACTCCCCCTTGTCTCGTATAAAAAGCTCAATAATCAACCGCGGTTAGATCAAATAATTAGACTGTTATTAATTATCGCGACAGGCCTAGCGTAAACATAAAACCATGTCTGGAGAAAGGACAAACAAGTGCTACTCTACACTGCTCAAACTCGCGTTTGTATCATCAGTGGCAAATTCTTTAAATATAAAAAACTTACTTACAGGCTGTGAGTCAGAAGCGCCAGACTGTCCTTGAAAAGTTGGAACTGCCCCACTTTATAGAAACAGACACCAGCATTGTAGGCTACTCTCACAGGAAACAGTCCTCATCTTCCGCAAAATGCACAGCACACATCTGAATATTTGGGTTGTACTGTTCTGAAACAGTGTTGTAAATACAACTTAACCACTGATTTCTAGTCGTGTCCTCTTTTGGAAGGCCAAACAAAGTAG
>NW_015542345.1:3411023-3414560 GCF_001515605.1 Sinocyclocheilus anshuiensis
TCCCAGGATCAGGAAACGGTCCTCCATAAAATGTGCTGCACACATCTGAATATTTGGGTTGAAATGTTCTGGAACAGTGTTGTAAATACAACTTAACCACTGATTTCTAGTTGTGTATTCTTTTGGAAGGCCAAACAAAGTAGTTGCGCTTTCACAACGAAACACACAGCATCACACACGGCGGGTTAGAGTGAGCGGCAGCCGGCAGATTCGATGAAGTAGCGGCCGGTGGGCTTGTGGCAACCACATGTGATGATCCCGGGCTGGACTCCGCTTCGTCCACGGTGAAAGCCGATCCGGCGATCCACAGCGCGAAGTTGATGTATTTCCTCAGCGACCAGCACGGATCAGCTCTAGGCATGACGAAGAGGATATCGTCCTCTTTTGGAAGGCCAAACAAAGTAGTTTCGCTTTCACAACGAAACACACAGCGCCTTCACGACATGGCGGCGGCGGCAACAACAATACTACAGCGAGAATAAAAGTTACGCCTTCTTTCTTTGCGTGAACATTTGGGCAGCGTTATGCAAATGTTCTCACATCGTGACGTAGACACACAAGACGTGTGTTAGAATGAGCCGTTTTAGGTAGACGTGGTTGACTCTTAACTTTTATAAAGAATATCTCTTTGGATTTGAGACTTTAGACTTTGCGACTTTACAGATCTTCTTTATACACCAAGAGCTTATAACACTCCAAAGAGAAAGGAAAAATTTAAATCGCATCATATGACCCCTTTAAGACAAGCTTATTGTGGTTATTTATCTAAAACAGCATTGTGCCTTTTAAAAACACTTCCTTTAAAAAACACTTTAAAACTTCCTCTTTATGGGTTCTTTGAGGATTTATTAGGAAAAGAAAGTGTTAACATGATGTACTTTTTTTCCAAGTCTTGTTTTCTTTAGATCATGTTTAGCAGCCATTTTTATGAATCGCAAGGAAGATATTGGCTCGGTGTACTCTGAATTTTTTCATTGGAAGAGATTTTTCCAGCTCAGATGACAGCCCATGAAATGCAGTGCTAGATTTAGTTCTCTGCAAGCTTACCTGTCTTTTAGAAGTTAATTCCTATTGTTTGTAATCTGTTTGACTGATGTACAAAAAGCACTTGACAAGCAGGTTGCACGCAACACCAGACGAGCCCCCGCGTCTAACCTACTTTGCTCAAATCAGATGCTTTTCATGTTAATGTTTCCAAAGTGAACTTCTTTAATCTATCATCTATGTTTCATTAGCTGAACGTTGTTACCTTTTTATGTGCATAAAAGTGAAATCTCTTAGTCAGACAAGCTTGGGCAATTAAAATGAGCAAATAAAGCTGGCGAGAGGATTTCACACCCCACTGCTGGAGACACTGAGCTAATTCACTGGCTTTGATAATAGGTAATGAACTCGCATTATTATTCAGGGGGGCTGCTAGCTAATTGCTTTCTGTGCTCTCCCATGGTTGGACAATAGGCTTTCTCTGCTGATAAGAGATGCACCCCTGTCACCCCGCCGATGAGTGTTCTCTGGCGATTGCAGCGATGCAGGGCCCGCAGTCTGCTCTAAAAGCTCTCCACCGAAATAGGTTTACGGTGCCAGCGTCATGATGGACAGAGCCTCTTAAGACCGCGAGCTGCACGCTTCGCTGATTGCTATTGAGTGTGCAGATGTTGGAAGCTTGTGGGGCATTTTCAGAAACTAGTTCAAAACAACTGGTGCACAAATGAAAAGTTGGAGAGCGAGAAATTCTGGTGCAATTTAAGAGACGATAACTTTGTGCCGAGTCACCGTCTCAGCGCCCCTGTGTATTTTAAAAAGACAAATTCAAATGTTTTCAAAATGTTTTGGCCTTTTTTGCCACATTGATAAAAAATTGTGAATGATAGGATAAGGTATGATTATGGGGAGAGTAGGAAACGAGATCAGAAAAAGTTGCAAGCTGGAGTCAAACTCATGCTGCCTACACAAGCACAATGGCTCAGTCAAAGAATGCATGGAGGTTAGCCCTCCAGGCTACAGCTTCGACAGTCGGTTTTTACATAACACTTTACAGTAAGGTTCTGTACATTAGTTTTAGTTAATAAGTGAAGTGTTGTGAAATGGCAATAAACATGCATTTATTACAGCATTTAGTAATCTTGTTTGATTTACATTTGCATGTTATTAATTATTTGTCATTGATGTATAATAAAAAAATAGTTTTGATATTTCATTTTAAATTAAGACTAAATAAAAAAAATAAAAAAATGTATAATTTTGTTAACTGTTAGTTTGCATGTTGACATGAATTTTTACACTTTCAGTATTAAACAGCTGTTAGTATATGTAGAAATTAACATTTAAGATTAATAACCAGCAGATGAAAAGCTGTAAATGATTGTGCGTTATTATTAAAATAAATTAAATGTTAATTAAATGATTTAAATATAATAACTAAATGCTAGAAATATCAATTAAATATTAATAGTATTGTTGAATTCAAGTTTATTTGTGCAAATGTTTATTAAAGTGTTACCTGTCAATGACTGATGAAATAAAAAATATTAAATTGCTGTTAATAGTGTTCATCGTCTGTTTGATTACGTCTTTAATTGATTTTTCCATACATTTTTGCCATATGTACATTAACTGACAGTCACCACTGATAAGCTACCACTAAATATTGTAGAAACATAATTTTCTGTAAAGTTGCTTTGCAACGATTTGTATCGTCAAAAGCGCTATACAAATAAACTTGAATTGAATTGAAATGAAATAAAATACAGTAAAATTTAAAATAAACGTAACATTTTAACTGATAATTTGCTTATGCATAAAGTGCCTAACTAGTGTTAAAATGCTTTTTAAAACTTTATATTTTTAAAGCATATGTAAAATTTAACATTAAGGTCAGTGTTGGGAGTAACGCATTACAAAAGTAATAATATTACAGTAGTATATTACGTTTTGCTGTAACGCAGTAATATAACGCATTACTAATAAAATTTGGGTAATATTATTACTCGTTACAATCTCAGTAACGCAAGTTACAGCAGCATATTTCTGGTTTACATAATAAATAATAGTTTAGCATTCAAATACATGTGATAACCTCCCCGTGCTGAGATGCGTCGTATCGTGTCGACGATAGCTAGAGATATTGTCAAAACAAAGCATCAAAAATATTAAATAAAATACAGTAAAATTTAAAATAAACGTAACATTTTAACTGATAATTTGCTTATGCATAAAGTGCCTAACTAGTGTTAAAATGCTTTTTAAAACTTTATATTTTTAAAGCATATGTAAAATTTAACATTAAGGTCAGTGTTGGGAGTAACGCATTACAAAAGTAATAATATTACAGTAGTATATTACGTTTTGCTGTAACGCAGTAATATAACGCATTACTAATAAAATTTGGGTAATATTATTACACGTTACAATCTCAGTAACGCAAGTTACAACAACATATTTTAACTCAAAATTAAGTGGTGAATTTACCAACACCACAAAACAGCACCAGAGAAAAAATTCCGCGGGTAAAATAGTTTGTCTATTTCCTGTTGCTGG
>NW_015542345.1:3418261-3434019 GCF_001515605.1 Sinocyclocheilus anshuiensis
ATATTACAGTAGTATATTACTTTTTGCTGTAACGCAGTAATATAACGCATTACTAATTAAGTTTGGGTAATATTATTACTCGTTACAATCTCAGTAACGCAAGTTACAGCAGCATATTTTAACTAAATTAAGTGGTGAATTTACTAACACTGCAAAACAGCACCAGAGAAAAAATTCCGCAGGTAAAATAGTTTGTCTATCTTCTGTTGCTGGAATTAGATGGTTGAGATGACTGCAGAGAAGGATTCTACATTTGTGAGATGGACACACTCCTTAGTATTTTTTGTTGTTGTCTGTAGAAGAGAAAAAAGGCGGCGGACGAGTGCAGACAAGCAACAAAAATTAAGTTGAACTAAAAATAACTAGATCTGTTTTTATTAAATCATAGTCTATATGTAAAATGAATGAATATGCTAATTTTTTTACTTAAATAGCCTAATTAACAGATTAACAAAACAAAAGGAAAAGATTTCTTCTGAAGCCGTTCAAAATTGCCTATAGGCTAGGTACGGTGTTTCTTTTTTGTTCATTATAACATTTTGCTTTATTTACCGGTGTTATTTATGAATGTAATCATGCGGTTTCTGCTTATCTGTGTTTAACCTAAACTACACATAACATTAATGTAGACCTACATACCGGCATCTAAATATGATTTTATAATTTTATGCTATATAGACCTGATTGCGCCGGCGCCTCACGCACACACAGCATTGCAAACGTTGCAGCCTGTTTATTATCAGAATAAAATACAGTCACCCAAACATATAGATACACTGGTTAATTTAAATAGTGCGTACTGCGTAGTAGCTACAATCGGTGCCGTTCAGCCTGAGCTCGGGCCAAAGACACATTTGCTCATGTGACGAGGATGTTTTTTAAGTGCGTTATAAGCCTGTTTTACATAATAAATAATAGTTTAGATTTTGGAAGTAACTTGCCCAACACTGATTCAGATTAATAACCAGACGATAAATAAATGCAATATAGTTATTGTGCCTTGTTACTTACCTTCATATAAAGTATTGCCTGTATCAGTGACAGATTTGAGTGTTAATTAATAGTTTAGATTGACATGATGGAAAAGCTTATCAGGTTATCAGATGCAGGCAGCCTGTTTGACATGATGCTGTCTGTTTGATCCTTACAGGTCTGATGGGTATGCCCTCGGAGTCGTCCCAGCAGACCCACACCTCCTGCTCTTACCAACACTCCCCCAGCACCACCATCAGCACCCACCCTCACAACAACCAGAACAGCATCACTAACTCTCACCCCAACAACATCCCCAACAGCGGTAGCCAGGTGCCTCTCTCCCACCCCCCTCACTCGGCCCACAACTCGCCCCACGGACAGCACCTCTCACAGCATGGCCCTCACACCCAGCACAGCCAGCACCCACATACGGCACACAGCCAACATCCCCAGCACAGCCAACACAGCCAGCACGGGCAGCATCCCTCCCAGCACCAGGCCCACGGCCAGCACACACCGCAGCAGCAGCACCAGAATCTCTCCCACCAGCCTCATCCTGCCCAGCAACAGATGCAGTGCAACACCGGTAAGAGTCTGTGTGTCTGTGATAGTTCTCGCTATCTGATCGTCTCTCTTGCTTTCTGTCTCGAACCCTCAGCATACTTCCTTTCATGCTGGCATTGCCCTGACAGGACGATTTATTCAGGCCTCTTCTAACAGTCATTTATTTTAGATTAAGAAATTTATGGCAACTTTGGAGCAGTCAGCAGTAAATCATAGGGTGATTTATACAGCTCCTCTAATGAGAACAAAGCAAATGCTGCACACTTCAGAGAGCAGGCCTGTAGCAGAGGGTTATGGCTCCCCCTACTGCCTCAAACAGGAAGTGCACAGCAGCTTCCACACATTCAGAGTTCTGCTGTCTGCTGTGGCCTTCACTACCTTCTTGTTTTGTCTGCAGGTCTTCCCAGTGACTGGTACCCCAACCTGGATGCGCTAAAAGAAAGCTGCCGCATCGCCAGCAGCTACAACTGGGCTGATGTTGATCTGTCACCCTTCCAAGGTATAATCAGAATGTCTGTTTATATACTAAATTCACTGTTGTTGTTGTTTTTATCAAAAGACTAAATGCTAATGAAAAAGAATTCATCATTTTGTTTTTTTAAACTGTAAATTTTGTACTATTTCCGCTTGTATGATATATAATGATGCATTGTGAGTAAATATTGTTATATATATATATGTGTGTGTGTATGTGTGTGTGTGTATATATATATATATATGTATATATATATATATATATATATGCTAAATTGTCTAGGCTAAATATGCAATGGCTAATTTGAGTAGTTCAACTAAAAAACTGAAGAAGCTATTTGAAAAAAAGAACATTGCTAAATAAAGAAAGAACATAAAGAACATTGTTTCATTACTTACGAAATTAAAAATGTTTGTGTGTAAATAATGAAACTCTAAGCAATGTTCTTTATTAATTCACAATCACTGGAAAATTGCTTATTAACTTGAACAAAGGACCTGTTAAGCTATTTCTGTGTTTTGTTTTGTATATTAACTCTGCATTTAATTTTAAAACAGTAGCGTTTAGCAAGCAGTTTCATTTTAGTTTTGAGAAATCAACTGGACAGACTGATTAAATAATCTGTCACTGTTTTTCTGAAGGTTTGAAAGAGAGCATGAGGCAGGCTGAGCTGAATAACTGGTCTCTGGAGCCCACTCAGATTGCAGACCTCTGCTCCTCCATCAATCAGTTCTTTGCTCGCACTGGAATCCAGCCACAAGGGGCAGTGCAACCTCCAGTGTGCCACGGCTCCATGCATCCAAAACCCAACCCACACATCAACACAGGTGAGCAGACTACAATCCACAGTGTCACATATTAAGACTGCAACAGTATTAACATAGTAACATCAGTGTGTTTTTCAGGAAACATGTACATGGACTCGAGACAGAGCTTGAGTTCAATGATGGGTCCGCCGGGATATCCTCATATGCCGCCCATGAGCAGCGCTGGCCCCACTATGACAGGTCCTTGTCCTTTTCAGCTTTTACAAATGTGGCAGGATGTGCATCATGTTGAACAGGATGCAGTGTTTAAAATTAAAAAAAATGTATGTAATACTATCATAACAGATTCTACTATCATTCATACTTGGGATTAGAGAACAAACCCCTAACCGAAAGAATACATAATATAGTAAAATGTTTTCCAAAAATTTATTAATTCCTGTAATGGCAAAGCTGAATTTTCAGCAGCCATTCCTCCAGTCTTCAGAGTCACATGATCCTTCAGAAATCATTCAAATATGCTGATTTGGTGCTCAAGAAACCTTATTATTAATGTTTAAAACAGTTGTGCTGTGAAACTGTGATAACCTTTTTAGTGGAATTCCTTGATGAATAGAAAGTTAGAAGTACAGCATTTATTTGAGATAAAAATAGTTCAAAAATTATTTTCGTAGCTTCATAAAATAAAGGTTGAACCACTGATGTCACATGGACTATTTTAACAATGTCCTTACTACCTCTCTGGGCCTTGAACGTGATAGTTCCCTTGCTGTCTATGCTGGGTCAGAAAGCTCTCGGATTTCATCAAAAAAATTAATTTGTGTTCCGAAGATGAACGAAGGTCTTACAGGTTTGGAACGACATGAGGGTGAATAATTATGGCAGAATTTATGTTTCTGAGTGAACTATCCCTTTAAGTCATGCATTTGAAGGAGCTGAGCCATATATAGTGACCAGGATATCAAAGAGACACACTGGTTATTCTCAAAACACCCTAGGAACCACACTTTATCTAGTTAAGGCATAGCAACACTGTAAAACACATTCACAGCAACTACATAGAAACAAGCATCCACACCTTTGTGTTTCGTTAGCAGTTTGTATTGCATATTTCCACAATATGAATCGAAATAGTTTTCTTTAAAAATCTCTGCACGCTAAAGCATTGTATGTCGTGACCGTTCCCCTCTGCTCTGCCCTCAGGCCATCACGCTCAGATGAACCAGCAGCATATGATGCCTGCTGGAAACTTCCAGATACGCCGCATGCCTGCCGACGACATCCAGGATGACTTTGACTGGGACTCCATCGTCTAACCCAGTCCCCGAGAGCGAAGAGTGGTGCAGACAAAACGAGAGCGGAGCGTATGGAGGCAGTGTGTTTGTGTTACAGAGCAAGAGGGCTGGACCTGAGGTGTCTGCATGCCCGTGACAGAAGGCAGATTGGAATGGGACACTTGAAAAATAGTGCAGGTGTTGTTCATTATGACCTGAAAAAGACTCCTGTGTTCCTGGTGTTTTTATGAAACAAAAACAAACAAAAAAAAAGATATTACTTTGAAGACAATCACATTTACTAGGACATGTTTAACTGATCGCTTTTATACTTGTCCAAGGGGCAAGTGGTTTAAGTCAAATGTCTCCCGACCCACAGCCTCTTTGCAAACTTGCCAAGCTCGCCCCTGCTCTTCAACTGTTGTTCTGTGATTTTTCGAGTGATTGCATCCGGCTTGTTCTCCCCTCTCATGGTGACAAACTCAGGCCTCGACTGCCTATCAGACAAGATTGGCTCCCTCATTTGTGTTGTGAAACTTCATCTGAGATGCAGGGCACTTTTCAGAAGAGGGCCGATGGTGCAGGTAACGTGACACTCTAAGCACCTGCCATCGCTCAGGCACAAGTAGCCAATTTTTTGCTTCTCTGACCCTACACACTGTAATATGCCGACGTCGCCATGCATCCAAATCCAGCAGATTTTACTGATTCTTAAGCTCATAACAAAACGTGTAAGCCACATTACCTGCAGTATTTGTACTTGCGTATCTTTGCTGTCTGAAGTGTGTCATGTTTTTTGTCACTAATAGTTTTAGGCTAGTCTGAATATGAAAATGAAAATTCATATGAAAATGATATCGATCCAGACCTCACTATTATCGATTTCCCTAATCGCTTTACGTTTGCATGTACAATCCTCTTTCTGTTGACCATCGCCCGTCAACCTGTAGTCTCCCGATCGAACTGCGTTACTTTTTGAGTTTGTTTAAAGCCCTCAGGACCTGCCACAGAAAATTTCATGCGTTTAGGAGCGATCGCTTCCCTGACCGGAGATTTGTGGGATACCGGAGAGCCCTGTTCACGTTGCGAAATCAGCCTGCTGTGTGGCTCTTTACAGCAGCGTTGAGGAGGAGATGAAAATCACGTCAAGGCACATTTGCTTAATGGTCTGCAATAAAAGAGCCCTCTTTATTTTAACCCTAGGACCAACTGACATGAAATCGCTTGCTCTATGCTGCTCTGACAAGGACTTTTTCCAGAGAGCATACCTTCAATTTAGCTGTTGAATGCTGGGTGTAACGTAAGAAAGGAGATGAAATACTGAGAGAAAGGAGATGACTAAAATACTTAGATACACTAATAGCCTTATTTTGGAGGAATGTTAACTGCTGCGTTTGAAATTCTACTACTAAGAAGTTGTGCAAAGTTTAAAATCACACACATTCAGACCATCCTTCAAATAAAAAAAACATCAACCTGGATGCAGAAACTAGACAGTAACTGCATCCTGCTCTATCAAGTGTAGCGCCCTTAAGCAGCTGTAATTAGCTTTACTATGTTTTAAGACGTTTAGTTGAAAGTGTCTGCTAACTTTACAAACCACAGTGTCATTTTATTATATCAGCGATATTATGGAATGTTTTTGTGCAATATAATTAATTTAGGGCTATCAGTGATTACAATCATCTCTTTTAAAGAGCACAAAACTAATGCACAAGATCTGGACTAGAATAGCGGAAACCAAATTAGAAATATGTCCGGCCTTTGACCTTTAGCAGGGTATTTCTCAGTGAGAAGCAGCACTTTGATTAGACCAAATTTTAGAGTGCAGGGCTGGTTTAGAAAAGCCATAAAATGCGGTTGAAAAGGGAAGGAGTGGATCTGTTTCTCATAGCTTGAAAGTTTATGCACACCTTGGTCTCCTTGGTCTTCAGTAGTTTTCAGTCGTCTTTATGGGCTTTGTTTTATTATTCATCAGAGTGTAAGTGCTAATAGACTTGGAAAAGTGAAATGATCTTATGACAATCTTTTTTTTTATGTATTACAGTATTATAAACTCTCCGAGTATTTACACTAGTCATTGAGATGTATTGGCCTTTGATCCCTAAGGCCCTTAATATAATGGAACAGTTTGCCGTATGTCCTTCATAAAAACACACACATTTAAACCTCAAAATTAGAACAAAAAAGAAATTATGGTTTACATACAAATATTTTAGGACCATTAATATTTGGAGTTCTGACATTATCATGAAACATTATTGTTATTATAATGGCACATAAGTACATCTCCCTTCTAAAATTTCCATTACTGTAATCTGTTCAGACATTTTACATTATTTCTTTTTCTTTTAGTAATTCCCATTATTCTCAGCAATGATTCATTCTCATTACTGTAAAACAGTATTTGTATTATTTCATGGGGAAAAAATCAGAGTTGAATAATTAAATTTAGCTTAAAGGCAGTAAAAAAAATAGTGTTATTTTGCTTTTTTTCCCCTTACATTACTAGTAATGACATTTTTACAGTCTTTATATTATAAAATAAAACAGTTTACTTGAATAAAATTTTAAAAATGCATTTCTTTGAGCAAAATATTTCTGCCTTTTGATTTTGGGGTCAAATATGACAGGTTTTGAGCGATTCACCCTAAAACGTTTAATGGTCAAGGAACCCAGTCAAACTTCATGTTCATGACATTTCAGCCCGATTCTTCACTGAGTCCTGTCCACGATCAGCTATGTAGTTTGTTACATATCCATGTGTTCCCTCATTACATAAGCAATTGTCAGATTCTCTGACGCTAATAGGGTTTAAATTGGCGAAACCATATTACTGAAGCCTAACGTAACCTAGAAATCCAATTAAATTGCCCATGATGCTGATTTTGTGAGTCTGCTCACATTGCCGGATTCTACAAGGAAGGAAAAACGGTGACAGAACCGTTATCCACTTTACCCCAGACTGTTCAGCATCTGTGTTTTTCTGTGATTTGACTGCGACGCTGTGCACATTGTTCTTAAGCTAAGCTTCATTGCCCAAATCTGCTTTGGCTCCCTGCATCCTGTTCTTGCTCTTTTCTTTCTGTCTCATGTTTTCGTTTGGATACTGTTGAAGTGTTCAGGAGCCTTGTTCACCCAGCCTCAGTGTTTGTCATACAAAGAGCTTTGAGAGCTTTTATCTGCTCATTTGTGCACTTTGAAAAGAATTCAGAAGCACAAACGCTTACGTCGTTCATTAACTCAAGCAGGATCTCACCTCGTTCGCTCACTGCCGAGTGAACATCTGGCATCGATCCACCCTCGGTGTGAACTTTAATACCATACTGTGGTGTTCACCCTCGATCATGGTTTGTCTGGATGTCGACCGCAGGAGGAGGTCAGTTTTCGGTTGGAAATATTTCGTATGTATTGCCAATCTGTTTTTGGTAGTGATGTGTTTGGATCTCTTGTTTGCCAAAGAGAGAAAGTTTAATTTTGCAACATTAAAGGCAGCAGGTAATTGGCATCCTTCCCAGGTGTGGAAGGGTAACGTAAGTCTGAAGGATCGGACTGAACGGAAAGCGTAAAGGGAGCTCTAGAGAATATGAGCTGGACAGGTGATGAGTTCTCTCTCTCTCTCTCTCTCTTTTCTCAAAAAAGAAAAAGGAAAAACATTGCTCCTTTGATTTTGTGTTGTGTGAAAGTTTTAACTGTTTAAAGACAACTCAGTTTTCGTAAAACGAAAGAAAAAAATAACTAAAAACAAGTGGGGATGCATCTGCCAGAGAGATTACTGTAATCAAGGAAGAAGCCTTGTTACATTTACGGGAGAAAACTGCCAACAAGTTCTGGTATTTGGAGCCTGTTTTATTCATTGTTGGTGTGTCGTTGTGCTTATTGTAAATATATGTCTTTTCGATTGTCCTTTTTTCCTCTGGGGTGGTGAGGGATCAAGGCAAGGGCTCGGGTTCACCTGCGAAAGAAAAGAGGGAGATGAATACAGAGTATTTTGTTATTGTCCAATCCAAGGGTGACACAGTATGTATATATCTATATTGTATATATGTGATGAAAATGCGTTGGCTTTTTGTGTGACACTACCGTTTACCTGTACTATGGTTCAACATTCAGTGTTTCAGTGTTTATATTCTATTTTAATCTTTGTTTTCTGTTTGATTTTGTCCTGGTCATTACTTGTATTTGTTGTTTCCTTCATTTTCCCCTTTTTTTCCATTTTGTTATTGCACGGTTTATTACTTTTGCTGTCCAATAAGATGACACGGCTTCACTTTGTATTGGTTTTAGTGCTGTAAAATAACTCTGAAGTGTCATTAGGATTGTCAATACCACCCCTTCCCCCGATATGCATGAATGGCACTTAAAGAAATAAAATATGTTAACTTCACTGTGGAATCTTTGCTGCTTCGTGATATTTATTTCATATACATATCCTTGCAAAAACTGAAGTACTTGCACAGAATACTCCAAAACACCTAAAAATGGAATTTGATATATATAATTTGATTCTCAAATATTATGTTTTAAGATTTATTTTTGTCGTTTTTGCCTTTATTATGACAGGACAGTGTAGAGATGACAGGAAGCGAAGTGGGAGAGAGAGAGGAGGTCCTCGAGCTAGGATTCGAACTCGGGACGCCCGTATTTCTTATATTTTTAACGAACATTAACCTCTATTTTTCAGAAATACTGACAGAAAATTAATCAATGATATATATAGCATTCACCGTATGTAAACGGGTTTTTGCAGCATCTGTCACTTGACAGTACTCTCAAGTTAAAAAGTTAAACTTTAAAAAAAAGTGCATCTACAGGATAGATTTGTTGACACCAATATCTATAGATGTTTTCATTCCATGTGAATGGTCCTTGCTTTTTTTCTCGCACTTGCTTTTTCTCATTTCATAAATGGTATTAAAACTGCCCGAAAGGACTTAAGTATTAAAATATTTGTGCTGTGTGCATCTTGTTGCTAGGCTAAGTGCTTTGTGGGAAAACAGGTACAGTTATAATATTAATTTCAATTAAATTTAAAAGATTTATTGCCCACGTATTTTTTTTATGAGCAGCCATGTAATATGTGGGATAAGACATTCAGTGTCCACGTATGCGGTGTCAACTTATTTCATGAAACATCAAAGCAACTGACCCTAAAATTAACTTTTAAGGTTGCAATCTCACGTTAAACTTCAAATCTGATTCATTTTTCATCAAAGCGTTCCGTACACGCTGTAGTCTGGTACGGTATACGTGCGGCTGAGCCTCGGCTGTCACAATGGGTTAGAACAATAAGCTTGTTAACTAGCCTGTTTTTGCTCAGCAGATCTAGGTTAGCCATCTTGCTTTTTCAGTAAAAACCGGTTTCTGATGACAAGACAGCCGTTGACTGGATGTTCTTAGCGTTGAGAAGCTCTCTCAAGATGCTGCAGTGTTTGAAGCCCCCTACAAGTTTGCGTTTCCTCACACATATATATTTGGTGCACTCACCATGGTGCTTTGAAACTGCTTAAATCTTTGTAATCCCAGTTTCCTCCTGAAGAGCACACATAGTCCCTTGGTATTTTACCGACCTATTTTGAATTTGACAATCTGGTGCTGTCACTGACTTGCCGGTCTACTTCTAGTATCTGAAGCTTACGTTCAGAACCGCTTTAAAAATAGATTTTGTTAGTAAATACACACACGCATCGACCCCTCGGCCCCATCAGATCAATCTCTTCAACTCAATGGCATCTTGGAAGATGTGCTGCTGGAATCCTTTTTAAAAAGCTCTTTCTCTATCGTGTCAAATTTTAAACTTTGAGTAAGGCGTTGGAAGGTCTGTCAGGACAGCAATCTGATCTAAATTGCTGCAAAATAACACAAATATTACTCTGATCACTGACCGTATTTTTTGTGGAAGAAATACAGTAAAACTCTTCATAAACTATTTATTGACAAAGAAACATTGCAATTTGTCTTCCTCCTGCTTCCGAGATTTTTTCCTGAAATAGGTGATTCTGAGAAACCTGTGGATGATCTAGCAATCCCGTGGTGCCCAGGGTGCCACATGCTTTCTGCGTTGCATGCGCTCTAATATGTTCAGTGTGCAGCCTCAACACTGCCATTGTTTAGAGTCCTTGTGCTTTTTAGGAGGGGTTAGCTGAGGTCTGCTTCTGGACACTGCATTCTTCTCTCTAATGATTCTGATCACCGTGGGCTCTATAGGCAGAGCCGGATCAAGAAAAATGTGCTGAATCTGGTGAGTTCTGGTGTAGGATTAATTATAATCTACATCCTCAACAACAGCATGATGATGCAACATACCTTCTTGTGAACAAAGTGGTCAAATGAAGCACTTTAAAGGAACAGTTCACCCAAAAATGAACATTTCCTGAAAATGTTCTCACCCTCAGACCATTCAAAATGTAGATGAGTTTGTTTCTTCATCGGAACAGATTTGGAGAAATTTAGCATTACATTACTTGCTTTCCAATGGATCCTCTTCAGTGAATGGGTGCCGTCAGAATGAGAGTTCAAACAGCTGATAAAAACATTACTATAACCCACAAGTAATCCACACGACTCCAAAAGTCCATCAGTTAAGCTGAACGTTTGTAATAAATTCATCATTAAGATGTTTTGAACTTCAAACATTTGTTTTCAGCTAAAATGTAGCTTGTGAAAAAGGAGAGAGTTATGCACACATCAAGCACCATTTATAAATAAAAACAAATAAAATGGTGGATTTTGGTATGAGAGGATGGAGTTTATATATATATATATATATATATATATATATATACTGGAGGGAGCATTATTATGGATTATGGACTCATATTTTGGCCAGAAGCAAAGGTTTAAAGTTAAAACATATTGAGGAATTTATCACAAACATGCAGCTGTTTACTTCACACAAAGTTAATTGATGGACTGGAGATGTGTGGATTACTTATGGATTATTGTGATGCTTTTATCATCTGTTTAAACTTTTATTCTGACGGCACCCATTCACAGCAGAGGATCCATTGGTGAGCAGGTGATGTAATGCGAAATTTCTCCAAATCTGTTCCAACGAAGAAGCAAATGTATGTACATCTTGGATGACCTGAGAGTGAGTACATTTTAAGAAATGTTAATTTTTGGGTGCACTGTTCCTTTAATAGTGTCAGATTAAACTATTTATAATGAATAAATATGTTTATGCCTCTCTTTCATGTAGTAGAGTAATTAAAAAAATCAGTAAATCACAAATTCCCAAAGTATGCAAATGAATGCAGACACCTCGTAGACTGTTGCTGGTGTCGTTGTGAGAGTCTCTGAGGACGTTTAGTTTATACACGTGTTTAGCACATGTTGTGCACGATGTTCACAATGGATGGTTGTTGGGTCAAGCAGAGCAACTGCATCCATATGTGGAACATGCATCACTCTGAGAAGCAGATGTTTCACTCTCCACATCTTAACACACGAGACTGATTGGAAACGCTGGTTCTGGATTTATTTGGGATGTGGACTGTTGTAAGCATGTGGACCAGACACAGAAGGGCTTTACATGTGTTGACAGCTCTCTCTGAGAACGGAGAAAGAGCTCTATGCATATTTATCGATCAGGGTGTTGAATTATTCTAAAATATTTTAATTCTGTTGTTATGATTTAATACACGTTTTCGAGTTACACATTAATTCGCAGTGCCCCCCAGTGGCCGAAATGACAACAAGCCTTTTTAGGCCAATTATTTAGGGACGGGGGAAAAAAATCCAATTAGAGAAACTGTATTTGGAGGTTACAATTAACTGTAATTCACTTTAGATTAGTTATTTACCAGCTTCATACGTTATTTATCATGTTACACTTGTATATCTCTTTTTATGGCATTTTCCATTTCAGGCATTACTTGTCATGTTGCATTATTTTATAACACCCTTTTTTTGTATTATATCCAGTGTATGTTCAAAGAGAATTGATGAAATCTGATGTTCAGTGGATATGCTGCATTCTAAGCAGAACATTGTCTTATTTCAAAATGCAGGAAAGGGCAGGTCAGATCTACAAGATGAATGAAAAAGCAATAGTCTCTGCAAGTCAATACACACCATGTGAAAAATCTGGATTATTTTTATGATCTGATCATCTCCGATCATAAAACTGCCATATACCAGATTCATTTTTATAGTCTTTTATTGAAATGTCTCTGCAATAAGACTATATATATATAAAGCGACTTACAAATGAGGACAACAAAAGCAATCAATTGTTGTATTAAAACAAATAAAAACAGATCTAAAACTAAAAGCTAAAACTTTATAAATACTACCTATACACATTTTAAAAATAAAGAAATTAAATAAAAATGACAAATGCATACAACAAAATTTCAAAACTTAACATTTAAATGAAAAACAAAAAATAAAGCTAAAAACAATAAAAAGCGATACTTATCCTTTGCCGGTGTCCCTGCCCGGTGATATATATATATATATATAAATCATTTAATTTTGGGGAAGATTTTGAGTCAAAAGTCTCAAAAAAGTCTCAAAAGACAAATTTAATTATTTCAAATATCCTACATTTGAGTTCCTGTTTGATTTTTTTTTTTTAAATTGAAGATCCTCCAAAATAAAAATGAAATACTATTTTTGCTATAGTTGTTGAATAAAAAGTGAACACAATAAAACCACAATCGCATAAATTAAGACAGATTTCAACTGTGCTCTCAGAACAAGGACATTTTTCCATAAATACTGGGCCAATTTATGAATTATTTGTTGACCATAACTAGTGGGGCATGTTGTCACAAAAGGGTCAGCGTGTAACCCGAGTCTTTTTCGCTAGGCATTAAATGTGAAAACGTTCAACTGCTTTTTTTGTTTTTTTTCTTGAGCTATGACTTTATAAAGAAACTTACAAAAATGAACTCAAGCTGAGAAATATTCACTGGAGAAAAAAAAGTGACAACTTGCCCCAGTCTCCCCAATGCAAAGTGTACAGCTGAACACATGAGTTAAACAATTTTGGCATAGCATGTCCTATTAAATGAGCTGATTTGCGATGGTCCAGGTTTCGCCAGCATTACTTTCACCAATGATTGCCCATCGTGATGGTCGTGTGCCTCTCCCAAATCTGCGACCCCACCGACCAGTTACATTGGGGAAGCTCTATAAGCTCTAGTCTCCATCCGCCATTTTCAGCACATTGGAAAGCAGGTAGACCAAAAACTGCACAGTGCCGGTAAAAAACAACAGGTAAGTGTTCAAGAACACCATGCTCACATTTTTATTTCAATCAAGCCTTTGCAACGCTGCACGGAATGGCTTGGAAAGCAGGAGGACACCTTGCTCGGAGTGAGTTGCATCGGGTTTGTGCACTTCTTAGTGCTCGGATTGATGATAACAATAAAATCTGCTTGCCCTGCCAGTCCACAAAGCAACTAGAGGGCTCTAGTGAAACATTTTGGAGAACTTTTTCTCTCATAGAAGATTCCTCAAGCGAAATGTGACTATTTGAAGTGTGTTTAAAGCGCGGTGTGTGTTTGTTTGCCTGAAAGTCGGGATATAGCCTTCAACCTGAGCGTGTTTGCACGAGCGACTGGCTTAATTCACGATTTAACGCCATCTGGCTCCCATGACAATATTTTAAACACAAGCATGCACTTTACATCTATTTTGCATACAACCCGCACTTGTTTTGCGATTCATTTTTATTCAGGTTTATTATAATAATGCTGTGAGCATATGAGTATTGTGTGTCTGCACAACACAATCCACCCCTGAATATCGTATCGTAAGTTTATGCTGGTGTTTCTTTTAAGAATGTGTAAACTTTTTCGCTGTTAGTTCATCCATCTTCGGCTGTGGCTGCTGAAACGCCTTCTTTCTTTGTCCCACAGCCACCGTCTGTTATTAACAAAGATGACACCACAATGAAACACTTCTCATTAATCTCTGGATTTTATTCATTCTCCTGCCCCGCAAAGAATCTTTTCGTATTCTTACATCTAGTTTAGAGAAAATCTGTTCAAATAAACGCAGTAGGATAGTGGAGGATGTACAGATGAAATCATGCTGAGGTGAATTTAAAGGTGCACTCAGCATTTTTTTTTTCATAATTAAAAAAAGTTGTACATGTAAGGAAATAAACATATTAAAATGATAAACATTTACGTGAGATGAAGAAAAAAATCATATCAGTTTTGTATGTTTTTTTTGCGTAGAGTGGGGCGCACCCTCATGGACGCTGCCATGTTGGAATATGTTAAGAATAATACATTTCTAAGCCATAATGGTGGTATCTCACCATTTTATATTATTTTATTATTGTTTTATTACATTTTTTATTATTTTTGGTGTAATTTAATTTATTTTGTTGTTGTTTACATACAAAATAATGAAAAAAAATAACAGCATTAATAGGTTTACTCTCTCTCTCTCTCTCTCTCTCTCTCTATATATATATATATATATATATATATATATATATATATATCTTGTGCTCATCAAGGCTGTATTTATTTGATCAAAAATACAGAAAAAGCCCTGTTATTTTGTGAAATATTATTGCAATTTAGTTTCTATTGTAATTTACTTTAAAATGTAATTTATTTCTGTGATCAAAGCTGAATTTTCAGTATCATTACTCCAGTCTTCAGTGTCACATGATCATTCAGAAATCATTCTAATATGCAGATTTATTATCAGTGCTGGAAACAGTTGTGCTGCTTCATGTTTTTGGAACCTTTGGAATACTTTTTCAGGATTCTTTTATGAATATAAAATAAAAATAAAAACAGTATTTATTCAAAATGGAAATCTGGTTACAGTATGCACTACCGTTCAAAAGTTTGGGGTCAGTACATTTTTTTCTTTCTTTTTTTGAAAGTAATGGATACTTTATTCAGCAAGGATGTGTTAAATGGATAAAAAGTGATAGTAAAGACTCATATTTTTAGAAAAGATTTTAATTTTAAATAAATGATGTTCTTTTTAACTTTTTATTAATAAAAGAATCCAGAAAAAAGTATCAGTTAAAAAAAAAAAAAAAACATGAAGCAGCACAATTGTTTCCAGCACTGATAATAAATCAGCATATTAGAATGATTTCTGAAGGATCATGTGACACTGAAGACTGGAGGAATGATGCTGAAAATTCAGCTGTGCATCACAGGAATAAATTATATTTTAAAGTATATTAAAACAGAAAACCAATATTAGAAATTGAAATAATATCTCACAATATTAGTTTTTTCTGTATTTTTGTTTAAATAAATACAGCCTTGATGAGCACAAGAGACATTAAAAAACATTACAAATCTTACTGATCCCAAACTTTTGAACGGCAGTGTATATATAACTTATATAGTGCTTTCAGTGCTCACTGTGCATTGTAAAGCATAAATAACAACGTAGAAAATTATTAGGATTAAATTCATATAGACAGGTATAATAAAACATTCTATGGGTGTGTGAACTTAAGATGAAAAACAAACTAAACAAACACCTTGCATGGCATCAGTTAGCAAACAAACCTAATGCATCCAGGCCAATAGGTGTCAGTATAGAGTTTAAACCAGTTACATTTACATTGACATTTATGCATTTAAAGTCACAATATGTAAGACTTTTTTATTAAAATATCCAAAAACCACTAGAACAGTGTTATATATTTTGCTGACTTGTGTACTTACATTATCCCAAATGTTTCGAAGAATGTTTAAATCCAGAGAA
>NW_015542345.1:3434029-3438302 GCF_001515605.1 Sinocyclocheilus anshuiensis
TCTGCCCGAGTCCCGTCGGATTGCATCGGCTGTGGGGATGAAGACGACAACTCCCATGATTCCACACTCAGTCACGGCGTCATCAAACTATGCCTTTGTCTATTTGTTTATCTTGAATACGTGCCCTCCAGCGGCGAAAATTACATATTGTGCCTTTAACAGATGCTTTTATCCAAAAGTGGAACTAAAGCAAGTTGTCAAGGATCCAACAATATCTGTAATATACAGTGCCAGGTTTATTTGACAACTAGATTAGGAAATCCAGGGACAAAAAGAGCCATCTTATTGTTAGAATAAAATTACTGATTGGGGTTAAATTAGGGAATAAAATACTCCCTAAAATACTCCCTAAAATAAAATGCTAAAAGGTATGTAAAGTTGGTAGTTAAAGTTTTTCATTATAAAGTTATTCCACACATTTATGAGACTATGACTTCAGAGCAGGTCACTGCTGCAGACTAATAATTTTTTACTGACAAGATAAAATATTGAATCCTTAATGACTGCACTACACTTGAGCGCAAAGACTATTACTGACTGAGAGAAAGAATCTTTTAGTGGCTGTGTGACCACACATAGGCTTCTGCCAATTAGAAATCACATCTATTTTTATTCACTACTGAGATTTGGGTGTAATGATGTCATGAATTATTTCTGCAAACATCCATTCCGACAAAAAAGTATTAATTTGGTGTTTTAATTTGATTCCAGAAGCATGATTTAACACACTTTCTGTTGTGTTGGGTTTGCATGCTCCCACCCATGTGAAAGTCAAAGGCAGCAGAAGCCGAGAATCTGTCTCCGACCTCCACGCTTATGTAACAGTGTCACATCAGAGAGGCCCCTTGTGTGTCATGCTGTTTTCTCAATTCTCCCTTATTCTCTAGCTGTCATCCAAACCTGATGACAATGTTCTACTTACCGTTCTTTGGTTATTTCTCTATTCTTATGCTATGAGAAGAATTCTCCGCAGACCCACAACAAAATGGATCATCGTTTGTCTAAAACTGTGGGATATGCACCTGTATGCCTGACTAAGTAATATGTTTTTGGAGGGCTATTTCTCAGGTGGTTGGTTGGATTGTAGGTGAGGTTGAGTTAATTACACATGTGTAATGTTGGTGAGGCCTCTGGTAATAGATACTGTTTGTAGTCTAACCACACCTGTTAGATCACCATTTTAATGAAGGTGACTCGTCTTCACTAAACATCTCAGATGTTAAAATGCTAGAAAAGCAACTTGATCATTTGTTGCATTACTGTATGAATTATGTTGGACATAATTTTAAACACTACACACTAGTTTGTAGTCTGTAAGATTTTTTATTTTGTTATTTAAACAAATTCTCTTATGCTCATTAAAGGGTTAGTTCACCCAAAAATGAAAATTAGCCCATAAATTACTCACCCTCAAGGCATCCTAGGTGTATATGACTTTCTTCTTTCAGACGAATCCAATCGGAGTTATATTAAAAATAGTCTTTGATCTTTCAAGCTGTTTCATGGCACTCAGCGGGTGTTGCATGCATCAGTCCAAAAGCAGTTAATTAAAATGCGCCCATCCATAAAAAAAAAAGTGTCACACAGCTCCGGGGGGTGAACAAAGGCCTCCTGTAGCGAATCGATGCGTTTTTGTAAGAAAAATATCCATATTCAAAACGTAATAATCACTTTTTAATCTAACTTGCGCCAACAGTTGTACATGGAAGCAGCTCCGGGCGGATGACGTATGAGGTCGGCGTTGCGCATGCGCCGATGAGTCTCGTGAAAACCAACGTTTGTTTACAGGAGCAAAGGAAGCAAAGTTTCCTTACTTTAGCAAAGGAAAACCAGTCTCCTCTTGGCTTATATCGAAATCCTCCGACATTCTTCTTAACAAATCCTGGTTTTGTACTTCTAATTAGTGACCGTTGTTTTGTTTTGATCTCTCCCCTGCGCTTCCGCGTTCGTCACTTCTGAGCGGCGCATGCGCAAAGCCCCCGAAACTGCTTCCAGTGTACAACAGTGAGCGCAAGCTACATTAAAGTGATTATTACGTTTTGAATATGGATATTTTTCTTACAAAAACGCATCGATTCGCTACAGGAGGCCTTTGTTCACCCCCCGGAGCTGTGCGACACTTTTTTTTTTATGGATGGGCGCATTTTAATTAACTGCTTTTGGACTGATGCATGCAACACCCGCTGAGTGCCATGAAACAGCTTGAAAGATCAAAGACAATTTTTTATATAACTCCGACTGGATTCGTCTGAAAGAAGGAAGTCATATACACCTAGGATGACTTGAGGGTGAGTAATTATTTGGCTAATTTTCATTTTTGGGTGAACTAACGCTTTAAGGCTCAAAAATACTGTATTTGAAACAACTGTTTTTAATTTGACTATGTTTTAAAATGCAATTTATTCCTGTGATGGTAAAGCTGAATTTTCAGTATCATTACTCCAGTCTTCAGTGTCACATGATCTCTCAGAAATCATTCTAATATGCTGATTTGCTGCTCAAGAAACATTTCTTATTATTGTCACTGTTGAAAACAGTTGTGCTGCTTAATATTTTCATGGAAACGGTGATTCATCTTTTATTAGTATTCTAGAAAGTTCAAAAGAACATAATTCATTTGAAATGTAAATCTTTTGTAACCATTTAAAAGTTTTTACTCTCAATTCTGATTAAGGTAATGCATCCTTGCTGAATCTTTTCTTTCAAAAAAAAAAAAAAAAAGTACCGACCCCTTTCTTACTTACTTTCAAACTGTAGTGCAAATAAAAGAAAAGCACATATCAGAGACTTTGAGTGTACTGAAGGAGTATTTGCAGTTTTAAGCACACTTTTAAATGGTCTTCCAGTCTTTGGGGTTGCTTGAAAGCAAGTCCCATCCTGCATCAAAAACATAGAGGATTATTTTGTTCTACATAGTAAAGATAATTGCTCCTATTTTCTGTTTTACACAATCCATGAAATAAGAAAGGTCTTAGGAGTCTCAAAGTTCAATCGAGTGTTAAATCCTTGGTGCAGGTATGGTGAAACAATTTATTTTCTAATGCCATTTAAAAACTGTTTTCCCTGAAAAGTTCAAACCATGAACAATGGTTACACATACAGCAAAGAAACACATTGTAAACTTTAACGCCCACCCTTTTCTTTTTTAAGGCTGTAATGGCTTTGCCTCAAGGAACATATGAAACCTTGGATGACATCCCAGCCCATGTGTGGAAGGGGCTGCCAAACAGCATGAAGCTGGGACCGTCAGCTGTCAACCCCAGTCGCATTGGTGAGCAACAGCATGGTTGAGTATTTGCAAACGATTCTGTTAACGAGAAATCATGTTCATTATTGCAGTATTTTCTTCTTGATGAAAGCCTATGAGATGTTCCAAATCTTTGACTTTGAAACATATTTAATGTTCTAATATTTACAAAGTTAAGCCTGTTTTGCTCCACAACAATCACTTTTGATTGGACTCCTGATTTAGCTGGTCAGCATTGTGAACCAACGTGACTGATAATGTTAAAGAGTTGCAAGCAACATAACTGCAGCCTTATTTTGTTTGATGTTTGAAACAGAGAATGTGCAGTACGCTGTGGTGGTGCCCTAGAAATCTACAGATAAATGATTAATATTGAATGCTTCAAAAAATGGCTCTGTGAGAGCATCTCTGGAGATCTTAAAGTGCCTCATTCTGATTGAGGATTCATGCTCAAAAACCTGTCAACTAAAAAAAGTTTTAAAAATATGATGAATGAATGGAGAAGACAATAAAGTTGCTTTTCCCAATGTTTGCTCGCATAGGATTTCACGTGGCATGCTGTCCATGTCTCTATACAGGTGTCTGGGCATCTAGATTAATACCGAAAGGCAAACGGTTCGGACCATTTGTAGGAGAACGAAAGAAGAGATCTCAAGTGACGAGCAATGTTTACATGTGGGAAGTATGTATTCGATAACACATAGAGGAAACTCTAGTTCTGCCTGACTAGAAGTCTGAATACACTGATGAACACAAAGTTTATTTGGAGCAATACACATTACCATTCAAAAGTTTGGGTCTGTAAAATTTGTATTGCTTTTAAAATGATTTTCTTTTGCGCACCAAGGCTGCTTTTATTTGATCAAAAATATAGTAAAATATAACAAAGATATAATATAACAAAGCTGAATGTTCAACAGCCATTACTCCAGTCTTCAAAGTCCCATCATCTTTCAGAAATCATTCTAATATGCTAATTTGTTGCTCAAGAAACATTTCTTCTTCTTATTATTATTATTATTATTA
>NW_015542345.1:3439489-3444710 GCF_001515605.1 Sinocyclocheilus anshuiensis
TTATTATTATTATTATTATTATTAGTGTTGAAAACAGGTGTGCTGCTTAATATTTGTGGAGAAGCAGTAATACTTTTTTTCCTGATGAATAGATAACTGCCTGACGCCAAACTTTTGAATGGTAATGTAGGTTTTAGCAGTGGTCCTTCATTAAATGCTTATTGTTCCACTATCATTAGGTATATTTTCCAGCCTGGGGGTGGATGTGCATTGATGCCACAGATCCAATGAAAGGAAACTGGTTGCGGTATGTGAACTGGGCGCGCTCTTCTCAAGAGCAAAACCTCTTTCCACTGGAGATCAACCGAGCTATTTACTACAAAGTGTTAAGGGTAAGTTAACCTTTAATTAAGATGTGATGAATTGGTTTGATTTTCAACATGTTAGTTATGATTGCAAAGAGCCTGGAGCCTTACTTACAGGGAAATAGTAAGACTAGTAAAGGGGTTTTCAAACGTTTTCATGTGGAGGACCCCCAAAATAATAGGTTTTCTTGCAAGGGACACTTTTCCTAAAAGTACTACTGTTCAAAAGTTTGGGGTCAGTAAGACTTTTTTTTTTATTTTTATTTTTTTTAAAGAACACCATTATTCAGCATACATGCACTAAATTAACAGCAAAAAAAGTGACGGTAACAGCTTTTACATTATTACGAATGTGTTCTGTGAACCTTTGAACTTTCGATTCATCAAAAAAATTGTTTCCACATTAATATTAAACAACACAACTGTTTTCTTATTGATAATAATAAGAAATGATTCTTGAGCATGAAAAATCAGTATATTAGAATCATTTCTGAAGGATCATGTGACTGATGATAACTGAAGGAATGGCTGCTGAAAAATCAGCCTTGACATCACAGGAATAAATGACATTTTAAAATATATTAAAATAGAAAAGTTATTTTAAATTGTAATTGTTTCACAATAATACTGTTTTACTGTATTATTTTATCAAATCAAATAACTGCAGCCTTGGTAAGCATTAGATAATACTTTCAAAAACATTTTAAAAACGTATGAAATGATTAAATAATCAGCTTCTATATTATCAGTGTTATCAGGCGTTTTTTTAAAGTTAGCTAGTATCAACTTAATGGCATAGTTTTTTCTACCACTATTAACGTTAGATGTACTGTATAACGCAAAGAGAACGGTGTTGCGTTTCCTTATTATTTGTGCTCTTCACAGTAATTCAATATTATTTAATATAAGTGAGAACGTTGCAGAACTCCCACTGAGCAAGCAAGGCAGCAGCATGTACATTGCACGGAAGGAAAATGTACTTACAGCCTATAATTTTATGTATGCTAATATAAACTTATATACATTTATTTCTTACTTTTAAAAAGGGGCTCTTGATAGAATAAATCTCATGATTGGATTGTGATTTTTTTTAAATTCACAGCACTCCTCAGGGTCCCAGTTTGAAAACCCCTGCACTAGTATATAAATGCCCTCAAAGATAATAGACTAAATACAACAACATTACTAAAGTTTATGCACATTAAACTTTTATGTTTTCTGCATTTACCAGTACAAATAAAAATTATTTATTTTTATACCCATCTTTTTCTACACTTGTGGTAGTTAACAGACGAACAAACAGTCTTTAACGTCACTTAAAATGCTATAAAATGTTCATTCCCTTCTATGAGCTGATACTGCACCTTAGTTTGTTATGGGGGTCTGTTCCTAAATGCCTGACAGAGCGTCAAGGCCTAGATAGTATTTCATCCTATGGCGTGCCAAAAAGCTCGACTCTGATTGGTCCTTATACTCCCCGTCAGCCAATCGGACCGGACGAAGAACTTCTCGTGTGGTACAATGGGGAAGACAATCCTGAGATAGCTGCTGCATTAGAGGAAGAAAGGATTAGCAACCTGAACAAGAAGAGTTCACCTAGAGCAAAGCGAGGTAAAATGAAAACACCGCCTGTTATTGCTCCAACCTGGCGTTTTTTCTATAGAAATATCTAATTGGGGTCCGAAAACATGTTTGTTACATTTGGGCGCGTTCGCAGTCGCTAGCTGGAACTAGCATGTTAGCCATCTGGCTATTCGTCCATTTCATACGAAGATCATTTAGAAACAGGAATTATGGGATGATGTTCTGTTCTAATCAACTTTGTTAAAAAGAAAAACAGCCCAGGACAGAGCCAGGGTGCGGTGAAATGTAACGCACTCTTCCTCATGTTGATGAAAGGGTCGGTTGCAGACTCGGACCTTATCTCAGTGTCTCAAAATCTAGTGAACTTCTCACCTAGAGAGCATTTTGAGCATCACGGACACGTCCGAGTGTTCGATTTAAAAAGTTTGAACGCGTCTGCGATTCCCATGCATGCCATCTAGATAGCCAGCTCCCTAGGTTTAGAGACACAGCCTATGTCTGACAGAGATGACCTTCCAAACCCTCCTCGCAGAGCATTTTGAATTAGACCTTAATGAGCCATAAAATAAACACAGGGTTTATCCTCTAAAAGCTCTACGCATGAGAGTCTGGTTTGTTTGCTTGTCCATTGCACATTTGTTATTGATTTGTCGCACATCACTGTATTAAGTTTATTTGAATGATACTTATGAGCTTGTACGTAATTCAGTAAAAGTTTTAGGGAAATACATTTGACGTGTATATATTTGAGTTTAAGTGGGTGTATCTGGTCTGGATGGTCTTTATAGACTGATGTAATAATGACTGAAAAGGCTGACCTAAGCTTGCTGTTGAGAAGAGCGTTTGCTGGTCCTTTCATGGAGTAAATGGACATTTGACTTTAACTGTTCAATGACAGTGTCATGACAATGAAGTTTCAAGATGGCTTATGTCCAATTTTTCTTTTAAACATATATTTGTAAAAGTAGTCCTTGAAATATGTGAACATGTTAATGACATTGTAAAGTTTTGTCACTGTCTAAAATCATGAGGGATTGAGATGTTATAAATAAATTATTATATAAAGCTAAAATATTTTACATTTAGGTTACAAAATCAAATAAAAATCATTTTAGACAGTTTGACAGCAAATTTTTAAACGTCTTTAACATGTTAAAACAGTTTAACTAGATATGCACATAAATCCTTTATCTTGTGAAAATGGATGTTGAAATGGATATGTGGGAAGGACTATTTGACAAGTATGGTCAGATGACCAAGTTAGTTGCATGTGTGTTTTATGAATTGGGTTTTGTATAAGATGCTCCCAGATGACCTTGTCACAAGGACAGCAGCTGATAGCTGGTTTATTTTCTTGGCTGAGACAATGTCTTTGAAACTTTGTGTAAATGTGTGTAAAAGTGTATACATGTAATTTGCCAACATTTATACACCAATAAAGGGAAAGTTTATTCTGTTGTTGTTTTCTCACCCTCAAGTCACTCCAAACCTGTATGACTTTCTATCCTCTGTGGAGCACAAAAGGAGATGCTTTAATGAAAGTCAGTGTTCTTCTGAATATCATCTTTGGTGTTCCACAGAAGAAAGTAAGTCATACAGGTTTGGAATGACATTTGAGTGAGTAGATGACAGAATTTTCTTTTTTGGGTAAATTATCCCTTTACATAAATCTACTGCAGTCAACTGCTATTCAGTAACAATTAATTCTCTCTACACTTATCATGCAATAATTCTGATGTAGATTTTAAATGTGTGAAACACAAGCATTTCTTTGCCTGTGTCATGCACAGTACTGTAGTTACTATGTAGTCAGTCTGGTTTTGTGGTGAGCTGCTCGTTTAGAAAAAAAGGCTGTGGCATACTTGTTTTGTTTTGTATCTTGCAGGTGGAGCTCTTTATTCTAGCTAATGTAACAGATGTTCTTCCTTTGTGTTTTACAGTTTTCAGTTTATATTCATTTATTGCTACTTCTATGAAATATCATTGGATTAAATTATTGTAGGTTTTTATGGCTGTGATAGGAAACCTAAACCTAATTGCTTTTTGCTGCCTTTAGTGAGTCTTGAAATTTATTTTAAAACTAAAAATAGATGTTTTTTTTTCTCCCTAAAGCAAGGAGAAAGCTGCCGGAAAAAGCCAGACAGGCTGATTCGGGTGGATTCTGTGAACCGAATAAATCGAGTGCCATCGAACCCTCAATCACAGAGATGCGGGACTCCGAGGAAGGTAGGTTGTGCTCTTCGCCGGCCTCTGGCAGGGATCTGTGTCGTTCACAAGTATGTTTAGCTCAGTCATAATATTTTTGTTACGGTAGGGCTATAACAGTAGGGATGCAGCCATCAATTATTTTGATAATCAGTTAATGTGTCACTTATTTCTGTTTTAATTGGATTAAAAAAAGCCAAATTTCACTTATTATTCTGTGTTTGAATGAAAAACATGTTATTCTACATTAGGGTTGTGACTGTGAGGAAATTTTCCCACCGGTTAATAGATGTGTGTCGACACCGCTAATCGTATCACCGCGGAGGCGTTCCCTCTTTTCCTCGCTTTCCTTGGCTTTTAAATAGCTTGTAAAAGCGGCGTGCGCATTTTACTTTCACTTTGAAATAGCGGCAATTCGGCGTAAAGCAATTGTTCGTTTGAATTTTCCCTCTTTTCCTCCGCTTTTAAATAGCTTAAAAGTGCCGTGTGCATTTTACTTTCACTTTCAAATTAGCGGCAGGTCGGCGTCAATTGCTTGAATGCAACAACAAAATACAACGTCAAACTCACTTTAGCCTATATATAAAACATAGAACTTTTAACAAAACAAATACAAATACACCATGCTATAGGGCAGGCTGTGCCTAATATAAAATAACAAATAACTTGCATAAAGTTTAAATAGGTATACAAAACTGGAAATAGGCTAAGTAAACATGTATAATATAAAACCAAATAAATAAGAAACGTAGAACGTTTATTAGCAAAACGAGTAAGAAAGCTTGGAGGCACGGCATACACCTTGATGTCAAATAAAATAAATAAATGACACAAAGTTGAAATAAAGTAAAAATCAGCAAACTATGTGGAACCAAATAAATAAGAAACGCATGTTTAAAAAAAAACATCCAAAATCACCTTAGATAAACGGCAAAAGTCAACAGGCTTTTCAAAATCCAAAATATTGCCAAACAGGCGCTTTTGCATCTCGTTTCGAAACTAAATCATCCGCGATCGTCTTGTCTGTCTCACCCCACTCATCTTGTCAGTCAGCTCGACTCACTCTCCTCACTGGAGAAATGAAATCTGATCTGTGATGCGACTGTCGTTCGGCACGCTGCATTGAG
>NW_015542345.1:3445097-3445241 GCF_001515605.1 Sinocyclocheilus anshuiensis
ATTTTCGCTCTTTTCCTCCGCTTTTAAATAGCTTAAAAGTGCCGTGTGCATTTTACTTTCACTTTCAAATTAGCGGCAGGTCGGCGTCAATTGCTTGAATGCAACAACAAAATACAACGTCAAACTCACTTTAGCCTATATATA
>NW_015542345.1:3445700-3445894 GCF_001515605.1 Sinocyclocheilus anshuiensis
TATGAGCAAAACGAGTAAGAAAGCTTGGAGGCACGGCATACACCTTGATGTCAAATAAAATAAATAAATGACACAAAGTTGAAATAAAGTAAAAATCAGCAAACTATGTGGAACCAAATAAATAAGAAACGCATGTTTAAAAAAAAACATCCAAAATCACCTTAGATAAACGGCAAAAGTCAACAGGCTTTTCA
>NW_015542345.1:3445904-3480707 GCF_001515605.1 Sinocyclocheilus anshuiensis
TGTGGTGGGCAAGTGACGTAACCGGTGTTGCGGCTAAACACCGGTATCACCGTCAGCACCGTCTATCGTTGCAAGCCTATTCTACATTCTGCTCCAAGTTTAAACAGTGTGCAAATTGAAGGTTATGAGAACAGAGTGAAGGCTATGATATGTATAATTTGCAGAGGTTTAAAATGTAAATAATATATAATAATTACAATACTATTATTAATAAAAATGGTAAAATTGCTGCATTACCAAAATATGATTATGTAGAATTTTAAACCTTAAGTTAACGTCCAACAGTTGTTTTAGTCAGAATTATTGTGCTTTATTTTGCTGTTGTGCTCTGTTAAAGTGTGGATGTGCTTTAACAAGAGACTTGTTTGATTTGAATTTCTAAATTTAGAAAAAATTATAGATAAGGATATAACCATAAAATGTAAGCTATGTGCTGAATAAAACATGTCTTAAGCGCATTAAATAGCACACACACATCTGTCCAGGCACCAGAAATGGAACGCCGTGTTAACCTGTGCTTATGGATTTGTTTGAAACACTTAATATAAAGTGTTCTCATGTTTGAAACAGCTTAGGGTTTGCACTCTTCCTGCACCGTGATTTCCATTATTTTTACTTCTGTAAAGAGACATCATTATGCACAGCACACAAACCTGACTATACAATAATGAAATAGTTTTGAATTATTTCACTATCAATTTAATGGATTAGTTCCAGTCCTAGTTGCAGTGATATTGTAACAGAATTATGACTTTAGATTAATGATTTTCAACTTAATTCAGTGATTTTTATTTTTTATTTATATTTTTCTTGTAATTCAGGGCTTAATAGTGAGGAAAGACCCTCTTCACCTTCCGAGTTGCAGCAGGAGAATGCAGCCCAGTCATCCCAGTCTTCTTCTGCGGAAAATGAAAACCCTGTCCAGTCTCATACAACAGAGATAAACCAGAGGGAAGGACTGGATGAGGAAAATGCAGAGGTTGATGGACAACTGCAGCAGCCACAGTTAAATCAGAGCCCACAGCACCCCTCTGAGGCAGAATCAGTTGATGGGAATGAAAAGTCTCTCCTACATTTATGTTCGGGCAGCCCTGCAGACGAAAGCACTGAGAGTCCGCTGTGTGATACAGGGTGTATATCTTCTTTAGCAAATCCTGAGTTGGAGGCAGAGGGGGATTTCGAAGATGACCCCCAAGGAGGAACGTACCCCTGTCAGCATTGCGAACGTCATTTCTCCACCAAACAGGGCCTGGAGCGCCACACTCACATTCACACTACTTCAAACCATCAAACTCATACGTTTAAGTGCCGGTACTGTGCCAAGCCCTTTGGCTCTCAGGTAGGGAGGCGCAGACATGAACGTAGACATGAGAACGGGAGTAAAACTTTAAATAGGCCCGGATCACTTAGCAGAACAGCATTGCTCCACAGTCCCACGGCACCCAACGATTCTGCTACCTCTGGCAGTGCATCCTCTCCAAGCCATTCAGTCGTTATGAGCACACAGAACGGTCCACCTCAGCAAACCTCTGACAGTTTGAAAACAGAGCCTGGTGCTGAATCTGACCGACCTTTTATGTTGGATGAGAATGGGGAGTCAAAAGAGCTTCATCCTTGCAAGTACTGTAACAAGGCTTTCGGCACACACACCAATATGCGCAGGCACCAGCGCAGAATCCACGAACGGCATCTAATGCCGAAAGGTGTTCGTCGTAGAGGTATGCTCCTGCAGGATGGCTCCTCCCAACAGCAGCAGCATGAACAAGGGCAGTCTGTTTTGCTCCAGGAAGAGTCACCAAGTGCCAGTCCACCACCAATTTATGTGCCCAGTGTGGAGACAGAGGATGAGGGAGAGAGAGAGGAGTGTATGGTTGATATCTCGAACAACATTTCTGAAAATCTCAGCCATTACATGGATGGAAAGATCCCATCTACAAGCACAGTGAGCAACTGTGAGGTCATCGAGGTTGATTCTAGCACCGCAGCTTTGTTTGGCCTTGATGCTCTGCTTCTAAGTCCCAAACAAATTAGTCACGCTTTTAAAATCGAAACAAGGACTTGTCCAGCGAAACAAGTTTCATGCGTAGCTCAGACAGCTTCTAAAAGACGAACTGCTACACCACCACTGCTGCCTGCTGTGAAAATGGAAACAGAAACGGTGTCCTCCTCTTCCTCCTTGTCCTCCCCCTCCTCTCAGTCCTCTTTGTTGGTAGGAAACATTTTCTCCCAGTCAACTGAAACGTTAGCTTTTCAGAAAGAGAAATCCGTTTATCTCTCTCCGAAACTCAAACAACTACTACAGGCCCCAGATGGTCAGAAACCAGCCATAGGTCTAATCACAGATAGCCATAGATTAACCACTCCACTTTCAGTAACTTCACTGCCTGCTGTCCAAGGAAAGTTTAAAAGAAGAACTGCCTCCCCTCCCACAACTTCACAGAGTAGCCCGGCACAAAGAAATGACAGCATAAGCTCTGCAACTGGGGTTTCATGTTCTCTGAAGGTGCCAAAGATTGAAAGCCATTGCATGATGCATTCCTTGAGTTTGTCCAGCAAAGATCATGGGGACGCTGTAAGCCTGACAGGAAAAGACTGGTCTCCTTCAAGAAGTGGGGGGAATTCTTGCAATCAGCAGCCACTTGACCTTTCGAATTTCTTCAGTAAAAAAGACGATAGTATAAGCAAAGGCTCTGGAGAGGCTGTGCTTGACTTAAGTGTGAACCGTAAAAGTCCTGTTGACCATGAAGTAAAGACAAGCTCAGCCACACTAACGCCACATGTGAAAAGAAAGAAACCCAATACCAGCATTTTAGAGAAAGTCTTAATGAATGAGTATGCTGGCCTAAACTCACCTGGAGACGAAGAATCCAACGCTCTCGGAAGCCCTGACGTTCTTTCATCTTCTGAGAGTGCCACATGTGTCGGCCCTTCTAGTCCTGGATCGGGATCAGAGTGCCTTCCTTGTGAATCAACCTCTCCTCCCTCTCTGACCCCTATGACTATTAATCCGTCCTCTCCGTCTTCATCTAGTATAGCATCATCTACACCCCCTCCTCCAGTCTTACCCACTATCCCATCACCTCCAACTTTATCATCGCCGCATTTTCGGATGTCAGATGCCTCATCACCTGCCCCTTTTCCTGTGTTGTCCCCTAAAATGTCCCCCAAGGCAGGTGATAGTTTAGAGGAAGTGTCGGATTCATCTGCTTTAACAGAATCATGCCATGATACATTAAATTCCATTGTTAATGAATCAGACCAAACTGCTGAGCAGTTAGACTCTGCGATTTCTCAACTGCCTCAGGATGCAAAAAGACATTGTACAGCAGATTCATCTTCAAAGTCGGAAACACTACTTGAGGGCTCAACCCTTGATTCTAAGCCTCAGTTTTTAAGAAATGCAGATCAAGCAGGTTCTTCTCACCTAGAGTGGGATACTGCTTCTAAAACCAGCCAAAGCCATTCCTGTGAAGGAACTCTCCCTCAAGACCTCAATATTAAAACAGAAGGCCGACACAAATCAAAGTCTTCTCTTTCTACAGTACAATCAACTCCTAAAAAGGAACCCTCCTCACCGACCTTCCTCAGCGAATTGGATTCTTCCCAGAAGAGTTCAGCGGTTGATAACAACTCTGTTGTAGAGGATACAGGGAAAAATGAGGGGCCGGTTGATATAACCACAAATGGTAGCAACACTTCACCTGGAACTCCACCAAGAAGTTTTGATGAGGTTGAGACACCAGAGTGGGAAACTTTTGTCAAGAGTTTTGTGTGTAATGTCTGCAAAGAGCCATTTCGGTCCATCAAGGACCTCAGTGGCCATATAATAGAGCATGCATCAGAGTGGCCTTTTAAGTGTGAGTTTTGCGTGCAGTTATTTGGTAACGCGACTGCGCTCCTCGAGCACCGCTCCTCTCTCCATGGGGTGGGAAGAATTTATATTTGCTCTATTTGCTCAAAGGAGTTTGCCTTCCTCTGCAATCTCCAGCAACATCAAAGTGACCTACATCCAAGTCAGAGTTGCACTCACACTGCTGTTGAAAACGGGAAGCTCAGACCTCAGAATTACACGGATCCTGCTTACGCAAATGTGGAGAAAGATGCTGTTCTTGACTCAATTGCTGGAGCTACCTCTGAAGATTCTTCCGAGGAGCGCAACAGTGACACTAAGAAGGTGGAAGAAGAGGAAAATGGCCACGAGGACCCTACAGAAGAACTATACACTACAATAAAGATTATGGCATCTGAGGCTGGTAAACCGAAAGGTCCAGATGTACGGCTTGGCATTAATCAACACTACCCCAGCTATAAGCCTCCACCTTTCCCATACCACAACCGAACACCTGATGGCTCGGTTGCCTCCGCCACTAATTTCACCACACACAACATCCCCCAAACATTTAGCACTGCGATCCGGTGTACCAAATGTGGAAACAGCTTTGACAACATGCCTGAGCTTCATAAGCACATATTAGTTTGTGCTAATGCTAGCGATAAGAGACGCTACACCCCTAAGAAGAATCCCATTCCTCTTAAACAGGTTGTTAAACAGTCTCCGAATGGTCTTCTTACCACCACAGAAGCTGCTGCTGGGCAGAATGCTTTCCGCAGAATGGGTCAACCGAAAAGGCTAAATTTTAACCAAGATATAACATCCAAAGCAAAGTTGTCAGCCCTAAATAAGAAGAAAAACCAGCTTGTCCAGAAAGCCATATCTCAGAAGAACAAGTCGGTTGCCTCTATAAAGAAACCGACAACCCGGGTAAAGGAAGAGGAGACTCATAAGGTCCATGCATGCCCATACTGTAGCCGAGAGTTCACATACCCAGCCAGCCTCAGTAAGCACATTGCTTGCAGCTGTCCACAAAGACCTGTTGCCAAGAAGTTGAAAAAAGGAGCACTGATGCCTCAAGACAAAAACAGGAGTCTCCGAAGTCGAGCCACTGACTCTGAAGTCAAACAAGAACCAGATTCTGGACCAATTGCAAAGCCCTTGGGGAAAACCAGAGCCCGAAGCTCTGAGCCAGTTGAGAGTGAAGCTCCACCAGCAAGTAAAGGCAAAGCACCTCAGGTACGTCCAAAGAGGCTAGCCTCAAATACAGACAACATGGCCCCACAAACTAAGAAAGGCAAAAAGAGCAACGAGCCACTGACTTCCATAACTCCTGCACTTACTGATGCCTCTTCGACACTACCGCCATCTAAAATGCAACGATCTAAGGAGGTTGTTGTCAAGAAGGAGGTTGTTGTCAAAAAGGAGGTTGTCAAAAAAGAGTCTGTTGTGAAAATGACACCGTCTAAGAAGGAGGAACGTTTTTCGACAAGGACGCGGGAGAGAAAAGGTGGGCCAGTGACACGCAGTGTACAGATGGCTAGTGCTTCAGCTCCTTTGGAAGTGAAGTCTGAAGACCTCTCAAACCATGAACCAGGACAGTCTGAGGTAAAGTAGAATTTCACTGTTAGCATTAACATAATATTGCATATATGTTGAGTTGGGAGTGTTTGATTTTTTTTTTTCTCTTATGTGTTTATTTCAGGAGTCTCTATTGAAGCTAGCCAGGTAGAACACCACAGTCTCCAAAGGATTGCTTTAGTCAGTGACTGGAAGGGGAACTTCTTTCAACTAAATTGGATTAACCTGATCACAGCCTGAATGTTTAGGGGGACCAGGAGTTATCTGCCTGCTCATGTTTTGCGTTGGCTCATTGGAAGTATTTTCTCAGTGCACTTTTAAAAATAAGCCTTTAAGCCCCTTCCCCCAAAATGGACTGATGAATATGATAAATAAATAAATCTCTATCAAGCATAATATTACTTGATTTATAAATGTTGACCTTCTGGTTTTGTTTATGTTTTGCAAGAGGCAATCATTCAACAGTTTCTCTTTATGAGACTGATAAACCCTGTTTAATCTGTGAGGTTTTCAGATTCAGTGGTCTCCTAATGCATGTGCTTCTGTATACAGTACGATTAGACTGATCCTGTCTTCATGACTGTACTCCATTTTGACCTGCTCCTCTTTTACTGAGAAAAATTATTTGAAGAGTATATATGTATATTTAAGTAAATGTTGTCCTTCACAGGGAATGTTTATCATACTGAGGCTCTCATCTGAGAGGCTTTTTTGTTTTTACTTTGTTGTTGATGTTTTTGTTTATTTTGACATAGTAAATGAATTGAGCTGTTTGATACAGTCAGAGTGAGCAGGAGAAAATAGTTTGCTGTATGTAAAAGGTATTTGACCTTCTCCTAAACCAGCCAAAACCGTAAGCCATCTTTTCTTCTTTTTTTTTTTTTTTTTTTTTTATGTTTTGTAATCTACAGAATCTACAGCAGGGCTGCTGGCCATTAAAATTACACTAAAACTACAACTGGGAATGACAAACTTTCTTCTGCACTTGCATGAAAATGAATTAATAGTTGTAAGTGCCATTATTACAACCCAAATTATGTAATTGGTGATCTGGTCAATCAGGTTACTTGTTTCTAAAGAAAAGCACTTTATTTAGGCTAATTTGCCTTTTATGGATATCTCAAAGTTTGAGGTGATTTTACAATTTGTGATGACACCTGCTTGAAAACTGCATAAAAACGGCATTAATTTTTACTGGTATATTATAAGCATGTATGCCATAGCCTGAAGCAACCTCAGAAATGTGCTTCCAGTTTATTAAGACTTAAGTTAATATTGTTGCATTATTACTACAATTAGCCGTTATTGCTGTGATGCCACTGCAAGCACTCAGTTTCTTTGGTCACCAAGCATTACACAAATGTTTTGTTTTTATCGTTTCTCATTTTTATAAAATGGATAAGGCCTCTGCTTTAATAGGACATCAACTGGACTTCAAATTTTTAGTGGTCTACCTCCTGGCAAGCTTTGAACTGAAGCGTTTTCTGCCTTTGGACAGCATAATCCCTCTCACTCCTAAGCCTGTCTTTGCCGTGTCATTTCCACTTTACAACCTGGACAGTGAGGACAGGGATCTGAACAAGATCTGAATGCTTGAAAAGTTTTTTAAGCAAGGAACTTGAAACGATATTTCATTTTCTTTACAGAACTTTCATCTTGCAGTATGTCTTTGCTGTCCTGCATTGATATATTTTTGGGAATGAAATGTTGACCGTGTTTTGTGATTATGAATAATAACCTTCACAAATGTAAAATGCATTGTTCTAATTGGTATATTAAATTTTTTTTTTTTTCAGTGTATATTTGATTTTAGCTTTTAGTTTGACAGTAGAAAGTATCTAGAGCAGTGATGGGCAAACTTGGCCCTTCCAGGCCACTTTCCTGCAGAGATTTGATCCAACCCTGATATGACTCACCTGCCTGTAGCCTTCTAGTAGTCTTGAAGACAATGATTAGCTGGTTCAGGTGTGTTTGATTAGGGTTGGAGCTAAACTCTGAAGGAAAGTGGCCTGGAAGGGCCACGTTTGCCCACCCCTGATCTAGAGATACAGTACCAGTCGGTTTAATTTGTCACAAATGTAGTCAATATTTAGGCTTGCATCACTACTCATTGTCTGCATTGATTCATGACTAATCCAGGCTTTTGCGTACCTATTTCTAATAGTGCATTTAAGTTTTTTGTCCAGGTCCAATATAGGTATGCTTTTTCTGAATCACCTGGCTTGTAAAAGTCAACCCATTCTGTTGAGAGCTTGAGCTCTCCAGAAGGATTTGTTTATATTGTGGCTGTCAGAATCTTGTATTTGACCATCAAAAAAAAAAGCCATTAGAGTGAAATAGTTATTTTCTAGGCTAGCTAACCCTGACTAAATACTCGTATAGCTGTAAGTACTCTTCCAACTGACTGGCTTGCCAATTTTCAAATGAAGAATTGAATATTGAGTGCAAGTTTGTTCCGTTATACAGGATAGATCTGTATGTGGCAGGGAAAGCACATTTATGTTTCCCCCATGCCATGGTACCATATTTTATGGTTCCTCTATTGGCCAGTGCTGTGGTTTATGGTTCCTCCATGCTGTGCATGGGAGAGAAGAGGTGCATGATGCTGTGCTCTGCTTGACAGGATGACATATCCTCACACTTAATCCTGATTGCTGTGCAAGGTGGCATAGCCCTAGTCATAAAAATGCAGCCCCATGCAGCTTCCGAGTTGGTCGATGCAGTACATTAAGATGAGGAAGTGAAGCTAAGATATGCATATGGGTGTTACACACAAGAAATGTGATTTTATTCTAATTTTACAAGAACCATCTTTTATTATTAACATTTATTATACATCAGGTTCCTTCTAAATACCTCAAAAAGTTTGTCATTTGCAATCCTTTGGGAATCATTAAAAAAAAAAAGGAATTGATTAGATTATGAAATCAGTGCAAGTTTGCTAAAAACCATGCCTAAATGTTGGAGTTTGTTTGCAAAAAAAGAGACATTTCAGAAGAAGAGCAAGATTTTTATTTAAACGCTCTTCTTTGACATCTTATGCACCAATAAATTGCATCAAGACCAGGAGCTTGTGTTAATTATATAAATGGTCTGGATTCTTTGTTCAGTTTTAACCTCAGACCTGCTACTAGTTTTATTACTCTCTGTATTGCTGCAAAACATTACTTTATCTCTATGTTCAGAGACCATTAAATATTGTTAGCTTACGTAACTAGGTAGGCTGAAGATGTTTGTGTCAATGTGCGTTATCAAATACCTTTCTGCCTCTGAAGGGAGCAGAGGAGTGAGAAGGAGAGAGCACAATCCACGGCAGAGAGAGAGAGTGAGCTCTTTTGGCAGGGGAGTGCATAGGAAGAACAGCTCTACCCTTCGCAGCTGACGGCTTACTATCTGCATGTCTCCTCAGTTCCAGTGTTGCCAATTTAGCTACTTTGTAGCTAGATTTAGCGACTTCCCCGCCCCTTTTGAGACTTTTTTCAAAAGTTTAGGGACAAATATAGCAACTTCTTGGACAAACCTTATCTAAGTTCTCATCTTGCCCACTGATCTACGTTCATCTTTATATAGATCAGTGAATTTGCCATTGTGATGTCATCTAGTGACATTTAGCTACCAGTTTTAGCTACTTTCAATTGAAAGCAGTTGGCAACACTGCTCAGTTCACGTTCAAATAGAATTTGATTTGAGTGAACCTTCAGTTAGACAGAGGGAATTAATTCCAACTCGCTCCAGCCACTTGGCATCTGCCTTGTCTGTCAGCTGAAAGCTGTGAAACTCACTGTAAACCAGTAACCTTTCAACTTCATGACTAGCTGATGTAGCTGGATGTTACATAATACCAGGTTGACCATGTTTTCTTTTAAAACACGACAATATGACTGCACTTGCAGATCTTCCATGTTCTTTTGCCAGAGAGCGGATTCAACATCACAGTCCTGACTATAGGCGCGTTTCCATTACCCTTCAAATTGCGCAAATTGAAATTGCGAATTGAAAATACGCCTAATGGAAACGCGTCAATTTCGCAAAAACGCCCATATATCGCAAAAAAGTTTTTACGCTCGCATGAGGTGGTTTTTCGGGCAATGCGAAAAAGGAATAATTCGCAAAACTGCAATGGAAACGGCTTTTTCGCATTTACAGGTCACATGGCGTATGTAAAAAGTAATATGATCATTCTTCAATGTACTATGGCCACTCAGTGCGTGTGTTTATGTTTTTATACAGGCTATGGTTTATTCCAGCCGCGCCACGCACGTTTCTGACGCGGCTCTATTTGCTGCTTGTGTAAAGATACACGCAAAAGCCTCCTTTGAATAAATATAGCCAAAATCCCACCAAAATCCGTTGCCATGACTTATCGCGAGAGGCAAAAGGTTACGTTTAAGTCTCATAACATTGGTTAATGGAAACGCCGTCATTTCGCAATACTTTTTTATCGACATTTATAAAATATCGCCAAAGTTTTGCGCAAATTTGTAATGGTAACGTGCCTTATGACACAAAACTTCCATTGGACGAATCCATCTGACGAATGGGGAAACGCCTAAAAATGAATGCTGAAGTGATTCCCGACAAAGTTTGTAGAAGAATGAAACGGGCCTTTGTAGCAATAATTTCTTTCTTTATCCTGAAATGCAGCTAGATGGGGTTTTTAACAGCTATTTTGGATGAATAATTTGTCACAAAGGAAACTGAAGGTAACACTTTATTTTGAGGTGATGTTACAGTGTAATTACACAAATGATTACTAAGCACTAGAGTTAAGCTTGTTTGGTTTAAGGTTAATTGCTTATCATTACTGTTATTGTTATAGTAAGTACATGTAACTACATCACGTTAAAACTACGGGCGTATTTATGTGTGTGTGTGTGTGTGTGTGTGTGTGTGTGTGTATATATATATATATATATATATTCTAAAGATCAAAATTTAGATGGATTGGTTGAATATTGGAAAATGTGATTAGCAATTTAATCGTGACAATGAAGACACTTAGAAATGACAATGTTGTTGCATCAAATATCAAACCGAGTTGCGTCTGCAAATAAATAATGCTGCTATACTTTTTCTCTAACCTTACTTTTTTTTTGCCTTTTTCCCCATTTATTGATTTAAACTACCAGTCTCAAGGTAATTTTACTGGATATATTATATATTTTGTTACACAATGCAGACATTCATACAGTTTTATATGTACAAATACATTTTTGGGGTCACTGTAGGTCAATACATCCCAAGATCCCCCTTATTAATATTTCTCATTGTATGCAAACGGACATTCTACCACCGTCGGGTGAGTTACCCAAAATGAACTTTCCTTTTCAACCTCTCTTCTCTCCTCCACAGGGGGAGGAATTAAAAAGCAGAGCTGCAAGAGTTGCAAAAAAAAAATTTTTCCCTGCAGCAGTGCTTCTTACGAAACGGATCGTCGAGTTGAAGGGAGAGAGAAGGCAATGAAAGGGAGGGGTAGCGCCGAGGCATAGGGAGGAGAGAAGAGGGCACACGTACCCGATCAGAGCACAACAAACGCCAGTCCACCCTGAGCCTGGGGGAACCGAAGGCTTCTCACTCAGTCAGCAGGACAACGTACGCTGGACCAGGAGCTTCAGACCGCTGTGCTCAGGCTGGAGAAACCCGCCAGCGAGGCACAACCTCAACACATGATCATAGAGCAGCAGGAAAAGGCAAGACATCATTGCTCTGATTCTCTCTCTCTTTCAAGCTCGCTCTCTGCACACACTCGCACTCATTCTCCTTGACGCACACACAGACACACTCTCATTATCTTGCATGTGAGTGAGGCTATTTCTCTCCATCCCAAGCAGAAACCTCTGTGCTATTCTTACACAGCTGCAACGTTGCTCCAGCTGCTGTTCTCAAAGGGGACGGACGACAAACCGGTGCTTTTCTGCGTGGCGTGTCATTCAGAGACTTGCCCGTCAAGCCTAGTGGGACATCCCGACCATGGAGGACACTCTCACCTGTACTCCCACCACCTTTTCCCAGGTCTTCGGCCGCCAAGGACAGCTGATGCAAGCTAGTAAGTACCTGAGATCTGTCACGTCGGGTCTGAAAAACACGTGCATTGCAAGGTTAGGTCAATTTGCAGGCCTTGGGGTGGTAAATATCAAGTCTCGGCTGAGTGCTTGCATATGGTCTGTGAAAGCTCTGCTGGTCCACTACAAATCCTGATCTCTTGGTTTAGGCACCCAGCATGCAGAGAGAAAACCAGCTTTTCTTCCCTGCTGCTTTCAGCCCGCTAATGAGCTGCACACAGTCAAGAAATGTGTCTGCGGGTGTGTGTGCCTCATCTTACTTATGAATGTAGTGATCTTAATAAGTCAGTAATGAGAGCTGGGGCTGAAAGAGGAACATGAAAGTTATGTTGAGCAACTAACTCAGATTTTTCAGGGTAGAGTAAACCTCTCCAGTGCAATTCTGTAACAGTGCATTAATTCCTTGACAGCTTCATAAATATTGTACTCCTAAGCATTGATGAATTATGAATTTTGTCTTACAAAAAAAAAAAAACTTCCAGTGCTTTAAGTAGGTGTCGCTTCATAATTTCTGTCTCACAAGTTGTACTTCTGCATTTAATGACTTTATACAGGTTTCGTGAGGTATTGGCTTGTAAAAGCGTACCAAAATATTTCCAATCCTCGTCTTAATTTAGAACGACCACAGATGGAAACAAGTGACAAATTAACAACTTGGAATGAAACGCATGTAACATATTCAAAATTAATATAGATTTAATATACATAATATATCAAATCTTTAATTTATTTGCATAAAATCTGTTATTTAATATACATACACTGTAAGGTGTTATTTATGTGCTGAAATATAAACGGACTACATGAAAATATGAAAATTCTTAAATAATATTCACATATTGTGATGTATTTTATTTATAAAACAGTGTGATTTAAAATGTCCCTCTATTTATAGTACTTTTTTTGTATTTTTTATAATTCAGTGCTTAGGACTGCAATATTTATGAAGGAATTATACTGTCAAGGAATTATTGTACTGTTTTAAAATTACATTTAACATTCTCTTAGGTGATGATTGCTTTATGATGAAATGTACTTCTACAATGCTTTCACAGACATCTCAGGTCTATATCAATATTTTATATTACCTTATAGCAGATTTTTTTCTCACGTCAAAGTTACAGTTTAGATGTCGGTGGAGCAATTGAATTAAGGAGACTTGCAGCAGGATGCAATTACTCAAACAGCAGTTTGTAAATGACCGAGATATTAGTGGTAATGACAATCCAAACAGATTTTAATTTGATGCTTAATTTCATGTCTCTACACATTAACATGCCAATTAGCAGAGATAAGCCATACTGCCGAGTCACCGTTGAAAAACACGTGATTACCCAGTTCCTCTGGGACAGAGTTTGAAAAGCATGCATCTATAACAGCAACCCTGGAGAATATCAGACAGTGAAGATGGTCCATTCTGAGCTTAGATTAGATATATATTTGTCTTTGTGTTTTTGATTAATGCTTTCTTTCCAAAGCAACTCACAGTATTGCTAAAATACAACCTAAAATGTTTTGATGCAAAATATCAGTTGTGCAAAAATGCCTTTTTTTATATTTCATATTCCATATAATATGGGCAAAAAAAAACTGTATAGGTGTAGCCGGTGCCATTGGGTTTAAACTCCATGATTTCAGTGCACTGTTTTTTTTATTTTTATGGAAATGTCCTTAAATTACCTTCCTCTGCAGGAGATCGTTGCACTTTAAACCACTAGAGTCTCATTTAAAATTAATTTTTTACTTCTTTCAGTAACTGCATCTTTTCTAGAAAAGTCAGTCAATTTTGCAAAGTGTGATAAAATGATCATTATCAGAGTGGTAGATTTTATGTGGGTGTTTTACCAGGGTGTTTTGAATCATTGTGGGGAACAGCAGCAGTGAAAGAGGATGGTTTAGGGGTGTTCGGTTTGCTTGGATAAAAATGTCTCTCCCTCTGTTTGCTCTCCTGAAATAGAAGAAAACTTTTATAAATAATGCCCTTTGTTTGCTTTATTTCTGCGAACTCATTAGCTGTTTGCTATGCAGGGATGTATTAGTGTCTGCAGAGTGTGCGACATTGCCATGATTCTGCGTGTGACTTCGGAGCGCTGAAAACCTCTTTACTGAATTTGTGTTTTTGAAGTGCCTGAAGATGAGACTCCTCTGCAATAGCAGAGCCTCGGCGGTGCCGAAATACTGTATGTATTACCATCAGCCACTTCTCTGTAGCTCTTTGCTTTGAATGTCTCACATTCTGGATCATCCATAATGATGATGAGATTTTGTAGTTTCGAAATGTGTTGTTCCCTGTGGACACACTGGACGTGGAATTTTCTGAAGTTTCTGCCTTTCTAAACAATGAACTGATTTGAAACGTCTTTCATTTTTTCTTTTCTAATTTGCATGAAAGTCTTCCAACAGGAGGATATGGTGGTGCTTTTCGGTGCACTTTTGCCTTGAACAATTTTCTCTTTTAACATTGATCAAAGTGCCCTGTTTTTGCTCCATAAGTGTTTTGAAAGATCGTCTTCAAGCGACGCAAAATGATCCACGGTGTAGGTCATTGGCATGGGGCGCCGATGCTTTTATGTTCTGTGTTGGTGTTTAAATGGGTATGCATGAGCGTGGCTGAGATCCAAGTCTATGCACTCACCCGCCGGCACACAGACTGTTTTGGCTGACGTAACGGACATGGCTGGACGGGGCTGCAAGTGTGGGCTCATTTGTGTGTGTCTGCATATGTTAGCGATGGTACAATATGCAGCGCCAGTGATTCTAATAGGGACCTGCAGGGCCAGACGGAGTTACACGGAGTCTCGGGATGTGATGACCTCTTTTCCCCACTGCATGTTTGATTGAGAAGTTCTTACTCTGGAAATAAGCCTTGCAACTGCATACCAATTATGACCTCACACATATATATTTAACATGCTTGATTCTTATTGGTCATTTGGAACAATCTGCAGTCAAACATTTTTGTGTAATGACCGATAATTTGTATATTTAGTAGCAATTTCCTATGGGCTAGTTTCATGCTGCATCACTCTGCACTCTTTTTTTTCTCATATAATAAAACTATTTCAACTCAGATCAGTATTTCATGTCCATTTATGTGAAATAATTACTGGATGACTATACATTATTCTTTAATTATGTCTCCAGAATTTAAGTGTTTTAGACAAAATTTGTAGAATACAAATTACAGTTTGCTTGATAAATTATAAAACTAGTTATTAAAGGATTAACTCACTTCCAGAATAAAAATTTCCTGATAATTTACTCACCCCCATGTCATCCAAGATGTTCATGTCTTTCTTTCTTCAGTCGCGAAGAAATTAAGTTTTTTGAGGAACGATCCCAGCCGAGGAATAATGGTCTTGTCTAGTGAAATGATTGGTCATTTTCTAAAAAAAAAAAACATTTATATACTTTATAACCACAAATGCTCATCTTGCACTAGCTCTGCAATGAGTATGCGCGAGTTCGCGCATTGTGTAATCACGTTGGAAAAGTCATGCGCGGTTAGTTCTTCGTCTGTGTACTTTGGTTCAAAAAGGTAGGGTAGGGCGAAAAACTCCAACTCATTTTCTCTTCCAATTTCAAAATCGTCTGACATCGTTTTACCTTTTTTTGTAAAGGGTATTTTAATTTCTTTGCATGTTCGCTTTGTAATCACTGGGTCGGTACTTCCGCCTACGTCACATGTGACCTTTCCAATGTGATTACGTAATGCCTGAAGTCAATTTAGTGCAAGACAAGCGTTTGTGGTTAAAAAGTATATAATTATTTTTTTTTTTTTTAGAAAATGACCGATCATCTCGCTTTTCCTTGGCTGGGATTGTGTAGAGTCCTTTAAAGCTGCATTGAAACCCTGCACCTTCAACCCATTGATCCCTACTGAAGTCCACTATATGGAGAAAAATCTTGGACTGTTTCCCTCAAAAACCTTAATTTCTTTTCGACTGAAGAAAGAAAGACATGAACATCTTGGATGACATGTGGTTGAGTAAATAATCAGGAAATTTTAATTTTGGAGTGAACTAATTCTTTAAGCAAGCAGGTAGGGATGTAACGATTACCGGTTTGACGATAAATCGTGATAAAGTACCCCACGGGTAGTATTACCGTTTCATATTTTAATTATCACTATAACCGTATTCGATTACCGCGATTTGAACCACTGAGGATAAATAAATACTGTACTGCACAGGGCTCCAGTGTGCGACCAAATGGGCGCATTTTGCGATCACTTTTTCTGCCGGTGTGACTACATTTTGTGTGCGGTCGCAGTGGCGCGACCACCGCATTGTTTAACTCATAAGCGCTGCATTTCTGTTGCATGTGAGAAACATCAAACGGCAAACGAAACTGAAAGCATAACGAAACCGCGAGTCGCTGCGCAGCGCTTCGAGTGTAGAGCCCGGTTTATACTCGCCACGTCAGGAGCGCGAAGCTGTGTGCAGCAAAAATGACGCGAATATTGAGGAAACGATGGATGGGTTTCATTCTAAAGTAAAGTAAACGACCGCTTCTTAAACCAAAGGTGAACATGTTGGTATTCTTGTGGGACAAAAACATGCAAGCACTGTCACCGACAGCAAGTTTAGTTTTACTTTTCTTTTTGTTTTCATTTTGAAAGGCTTGTTATCTTTGCTGTTTACCTCACGTTATGCTATGGAGGCTCTCTATTTTATTTATTTGATTCCTCAGTGTTTGCTAAACGTTCTGTAATTTATTAGTCGGTATATAATACAGCATGTGGTGTATGCCATGCCTCGTCTTATTCGTTTTTGTGAATAAATGTTATGTAAGCTAGTTTGTCATTGTACTGTTTTATTGTTGTTGTGGTTTTCATTAAGAGTAATAATGAATCCATCTTTCAAGCATTCGTTTTAGTCTTAGAAAGTGAAAGGTGTTAAGATGTAAGCGCAGCAGACTGTTATCTTTTCTTGTAAAATATGACACCAAGAAAGTGAAAGCATCCAAATTCTGGTTTTGTTGCAAGTTTATACTGGTGTAATCATTTTCTCAAGGTGACATCCCTAGGTCAGTGGGATTTTTTTTAAAAGAAATAATACTATTATTTAGCAAGGACACATTAAATTGATCAAAAGTGACAGTAAAGACTTATTTCTGTTCTACTACTTATTGTCTGTTTCATATAAATGCAGTTCTTATGAACTTTCTTTTGATCAAAGAATCTTGAAAAAAGTTTCTAAACTAAGCAGCACAACTGTTTTCAACTGTGATAATAAGAAATGTTTCTTGAGCACTAAATCAGCATATTAGAATGATTTCTGAAGGATCATGGGACACTGAAGACTGGAGTAATGATGCTGAAAATTCAACTTTGCCATCAAAAGAATAAATTATATAAATATGTATTTAAAAGGTTATTTCACAATATTACTGTTTTTGCTGTATTTTTGATTAAATAAATGCAGACTTGGTGAGCATAAAATATTCTTCTTTCAAAAACATAAAAAAAATCTTACTGACCCCAAACGTTTCAACAGTAGTATATTTTTGAAGTTTTGAGTGGAGTAACTTAGGTTATTCTAATAGACCCTTTTAGGGCAGATGTCACAATTACGTCACCGCGCTAGCTGGAGGCAAAACAAAGGGGAAACTGGAGGCGGCCAATTCAAACCAGCGCAGATTCAGCTACATAAGGAGCTTAAAATATCGTCTTATTGTGATGTTGGGTGCCAGAATCGACGTAATACAGGCTCCAATTTTAAGTTTTATCGCGTACCTGCTTGGTTTCGTCCATTAAAGTTAACCTTTTCAAATAACAATCGCGGACAGTGGGTGACCTTACATATGCAGGTAAAATTGGATTTTTTCCAGCCATTGTTAAAAAAAACAAGCTAACAAACTTCATAGCTAGCGTTAGTGAAGCGGTCAGGGGAATCTTTTTGCCTCCACCTAAGCTGAACAGAAAAATATCACAATGTTTACTAACAGAAAAAGGGTCTATAGCAGTGAGTGATTTTCTGTTTTTATTTTATTGTTAGGTCTATTATAAACATGCAATTTCTTTCCCAGCTGTTTACCTTCACAGACATAACCGAGTGTGTTTTTGTAACTCCTGTGTGTTTTAACATAAACTTGTGTGTATTTGACAGTTTAAGCGCAATAAGACATGAAAGAGAACTTAGATTAGTATTCACATGCCGTGCGACAGCCGCTTTCTTTGCGCATGCTTTGGATATGCGTGCTCAGAAAACCGTATATCAGAAGTTTAAACTAATATGGTTTAAAACACATGATTTCAGCACGATAGACATGGCGTTGAGTCAGTAAGATGATTTTTTTTTTTTGAAGAAAGAATAGGAATATTTTTATTCAGCAAGGACACATTATATGTACATTAACATAACATTTTACATCGTTACAAAAGATTTCTATTTAAAATATATGCTTTTATTTTGTACATTTTGAAACTTTTCTTTCTAATCAAAGAATGCCTCGTCTTATTCGTTTTTGTTAATAAACGTTTTGTAAGCTAGTTTGTCATTGTATCTTACTGTTTATTGTTGTTATGCTTTTTAATTAAGAATAACAATGAATCCATTTTTTGTTTTAGTCTTAAAAAGTGAAAGGTGTATAGATCAAAAAACGGACCGAAATAGCATGCCCTGCTGTAAATTTTGACCGGTTGATGAAAAACAAGCTTATGTGGATTCTACACATTTAAACAATTCAGATAAGTTATCTAGAATTATTTATGGGGCAGATAAAATACATAATTTATTAATCAGTTATCATTTTGTTTTAACATTTTTCTTTATTTAAAGGCACAATATGTAATATACAATATCCAAAAACGACTTGGACGGTGTGATATATTTCATGCAGTTGTGTACTTGCGTTATCCCAAAAGTTCCCAAGGATTTGTAAGTTTTAAATAATGGCTCGTCCCTGGTCATTGTCGCCTATCAATTGATTCCTCAGTGTTTGCTAAACGTTCTGTAATTTATTAGTCGGTATATAATACAGCATGTGGTGTGTGCCATGCCTCGTCTTATTCGTTTTTGTTAATAAACATTTTGTAAGCTAGTTTGTCATTGTATCTTACTGTTTATTGTTGTTATGCTTTTTAATTAAGAATAACAATGAATCCATTTTTTGTTTTAGTCTTAAAAAGTGAAAGGTGTATAGATCAAAAAACGGACCGAAATAGCATGCCCTGCTGTAAATTTTGACCGGTTGATGAAAAACAAGCTTATGTGGATTCGACACATTTAAACAACAAGGTATCTAGTATTATGTATGGAGCAGATAAATACATATAATCATTTATTAATCAATTATCATTTTGACTTGACCCTTTTCTTTATTTAAAAGCTGAAATGTGAGGTTTACCATTTATGAAATTTTTCAAAGCTTTATTTGAACATTTACATTAGATATTTGAACATGCTATTAGATAAACTGTTGTCAGTCATGTTGTCATTTAAAATCCGGACATCATTGGCAATTTTATTGTTTTAGTTATGCAAACAAAAACTCATTTTATTTGTTGTTTGTTGATTTGAAATGTAAAACTTGGTGAAATGATTTGTGTGTCAGTACTTTTTGAACATTTCCAGCACATTTTAACAATACTGTGATAATACTGATAACCGTGATCATTTTGGTCACTATAATTGTGATAAGAAATTTTCATACCGTTACATCCCTACAAGCAGGGCTATAAACTAACGTATGGTTTATCTGTTATACTCTCTCTGCGTGCATCTTTGTTGACCTGGAAGCGCAGAAATCAGGTTTGCTTTTGCCAAATCTTGTTTGCACAGAGCCCAAGAATAAGACACCTTTCTGCATCATTGGCCCGATGTAAAGGAGGTAATATAGCAGTGGGAAAAGAATAGCATCAGCAGAATTGTCTAGAAGTTGGGACATATTTTCTTCTGTCACCTCCACCAATAAAGAGAGGGCTGGTCTGTGTCCCTCTCGAGGGAGGAAGCCATGATCTTGTCCTAAAGCCCTATATTTGTGCAGACAGGGCACAATCAGAGCTCCCCTCTTACTACAATGTAACAGTGACACTGAAGCCAACATAAAAGTGTTTAATAACAATATTTTGATAATATATATTAAATATATTATCTTTTTTCTATCATAAGGTATTTATTATTTATTTGCATGAAACTTTTTATCAGTTTCTCATCTATTGTCCAAATACAGTAGATTCACTTCATATAAAAAAAACACAGTTGTCATATTTTACATATTTCAACGTCAGTAGTTTCTGCCACTAGCAAGTTGTTGGTTGCAATGTGACGACAAACACCAAAACAACACACTGCTACATTGCTTGCATAATAATCTATGACTGCTTCTCCCATATGTTTTCAGGCATATTTTCATGGGACATTAGATGCTCACAGACTCACGCTTTAATATCGTGCATATGTTGCTCACAACAAAATGTTACTCGCAACATTGTACTGTTGGATCGTTTCTGATGCACAAGATAGCAAAAATTGATTGCCCTGAACCACTTTCTTTGCAGTGGTTATATTGTAGGTTTACTGACAAATCTTTATCGACCCGGAGTCATTAGATGTCCCTCACGAGGCCCGACAATCACTCCATCTGAGTCAATAGATGGCTAATTTGAGATCTTCTCTTTCTTAGCCACTATTATTGAATGCCACGTCCATCCGATCATTGGCTTGAGAAGCTGCTGAGACAGAAAGGCCTCGTGTTCATGCCATTTGATTTTTAATGTCTAATTACTGTCACAAAATGCTATAACAATAGGCCTGCCAAGTTTTGTAGGGAAGACTTTTGTACCAGCGTGAATTTGCTGATCGAATGCCACAAATATTAATTCCTAGAACTTTGGTGTTCACATTTGGCCGCAAATCCATTTTTCTTCTAAGTCTATTTGAAAGAAACTGGTTTTAAGTGGCGACGCAGCCGTTAGTGCAGAAAAGGCTTAGCTTACAGGCAGCGCGTGTTGATTAGAGCGTTCTCATGAATTTTAAGCAGGGGCCAGTTTTGTTTGAATTTCAGCTTTGGAGTTTGGAGATTTCTGAACTATTTCACTTATAATAAGAAAAGTGATGTAACCCCCTCTAAACTGCTAGAAGTACACACAACATTTCCCCTGGAGAGTTTCCATAAGGAATAAGCTGAAAAATGATGTAGCACATGAGCCTGCGTGGATTTGCCTGATGCTGTTTACCGTGAGGTTAGGTGTGATTGTAGGCTAGCCTGCAACTTGGCATGCTAGTTTTATCCAATTGACGGGTTACTTTGGAGCCTAAAATTGCTTTGGATATCAGTCCCTACACATGATGTTCTGAACTGCTCTGAATAGTGTTTACATCTGAGGGAATATATTTTGACAGAGGCAGCTGGCAAGACTTGAGCAGCTAAAGAACTTCCTGCATGCAAATTTGTTTTCTTCTGAAACCACTTCAAAGGGACCTCGTAATGTGTCTGTGGCAAGTGCGTCGTATTTTAATTTATTTATTTTGAAAATTTGACACATCATCCGGAATGTGGGATTAAATCCACATATTTCATTTTCATTATGTAACTTGAAGACTGCTTAACATTATCAGATCCTCCCCAGCCTCCCCCGTCATTCTCTCTTATTTTCCTCACTGTAGTCTTTGTGCTGTAGAACTTTTTACACAAGGGTCAATTTCACACCTTCCTGATTTTATGCATTTGGGAAATGCTGTAGCGCTTTCTCCTGTCTTTATTGCACACGAAACCTTGTACTACAGTTTTATAGCAAAGAGCTTGTTTTGAGATTAGGTTTCTGTCATGCTTTAGTAGCCAAGCATCCGTTTTTAACATCTGCAGCAGCAGATTATGCTGCTCTCTCCTCTCCATGGAGAGAATCATTTTAATCACTTGCAGCCTATTTGGTACCTCTGCCTTTATATAGGATTTGCTGTATATCTAACCTTCTTACTGCCTTATTTTTAACCTTATGTCTAGTCTTATCTAAAGTCTTATGCTCACCCAGACTGCATTTATTTGGGTAAAAATACAATCAAAATGTAATTTATTTCTGTAACGGCAAAGCTGAATTTTCAGCATCATTACGCTAGTCTTAAGTGTCACGTGATCCTTCAGAAATCACACTAATATGCTGATTTGCTGCTCAAGAAACATTACGTATTAATAATATTATCAATTTTGAAATGAGTTCCGCTTAAAATGTTTGTGAAAACCGTGATAAATTATTTGATGATTAAACAGTTCAAAATAGCAGCATTTATTTGAAATACAAATCATTTGTAACATTATAAATGTCTTATACTGTCACTTTTGATCAGTTTAATTTGTCCTTGATGAATAAAAGATAATAATAAGAAAATATACTGACTTGAATGGTAATTTATACGTAAACCAGTAATATCAAAGTTCAGTAGATCCAAATTTGTGGACTCCACATTGGAAAGAAATTTTTTTTCAATTTCTGCAATGAAGATTTTTGTAGCTTTTCAAATGAAAAAATAAATGTGAAGCTGCAGTAACAAATCTCAAAGCTTGATGGCTGCCTACTTGACTTTTTCATTGTCGACGTGAACGTTCATGAGAAAATGGATGTCAAACATTTAATAAATCATTCACCACCTCGTGCGTCAATCATAAAATGTGATTTTGGTTGATGTAACCTTTAAGAGTGGCACACTTGCTGGAATTTTCCATCCAGTTAGCTTAATAGCTGGTTGGAAAACCATGTGCATTATTACTCTTTTGTTTCGTGCATTATCATGTAGAGAGGTTGCTCAGTTAACACTATTATTATCTGTTTCAGCCTTAGACACACACCGCTCTCCCATCTGTGTGCAAGACGTGACTTGAATATTAACCCAGTACATTTTACTGCTCAATAGTGATGAGTCTCCTGACGTAGACTAGGGTAGACGTGTTTTTTCTCTTCGTCAGACGCCATTGGCTTAGCCTGTAGGATCGGGACATATTAAAGAACATGGGTGGAACGTTCTGCCTGCTCTTCCTAGATGTATTATGAAAACTGTGTTGAATGTTATATGCTTTGACTTTCATTTGACTTAAGGCTCAAGCTTTATCTTTGCTCGTTCTGCCTCATCCTTTGCTCAAGGAGGAGTGCTGCTGTCATTTGCTTGCAAAATGGCAGATATTAGCAAACAATTCAGCTTGTGTTGACACACAGGGATTGAGAGGTGTGACAAAAGGGGTTTATTTTAAGCAAGATTAAGCAAAATGAGGACACCGCCATGAGTTCTGATGTCAGCAGCCACGTTGGCTTTGCTCGGTGACATGTAATAGACTAAAGCTTATTAGTGATCAGTCACACTTTGGGCTCCCTCCAGGCAATGCTTGATTTAGACTTCTGAGGCAGAGCTGGGGAAAACTTTCTCGCTGATTTAAAATGATTAAAGGTATTACTGCGATGAGAAGTACATTCAGAAGCCTAAAGGTTAAAAATGAAAACTCAGTACTCAGTATTAGGTAAAGTCCATTGATTGCCCAGGTAAATGTCCTCTTGTTCTTTATTTCCTTGATCAACATAGTTGGGTAGTTATGAATCTAAAGTGTAAATCATGTTTATTTATGTTAAATTAATATTATGTTATATTTGTTTGTTTGCCAAAAACGATTCAGGCAGCTTTGGGTGAACCATAGTATACATCTGAAATGTTCCTAAAATTTTAATTTACATTTACATTAAATTTTACATAAAACATTTTAAATGTATTAATTTTGTATAGGTGTTTTCTTAGGTGCATTTGGTATAGGAATAAATGTAACTAAAAAAATACACTAATCTAGAAAAATCTGGTTAATTCTCAGTATTATTTAAGACTAATCTAATGATTTTTGTAAGTATAAGTCTTGTAAGTATAAGTATAAATGTACCTTTTATATCAGTATATAGAATAGACACACATTTTAATATGTATGCTGATTTTGGTCAAGTAACATTTTTTATTATAATAATGTTAATAACAGTTGCTTCCCTAATATTTTGTGGAAATATTTTTTCTGTATTCTTTGATTAATTTGAAGTTCAAAAGAACAGCATTTATTTGAAATACATGTAACATTATAATGTAACATCACTTTTGATCAATTTAAGGCATCCCCGAAAAAACGAAAGTATTTGTTTCTTTAAAAAAATATCATATAAAATATAAAAAAATATCATATAAAATATAAAATATCAGTAGAATTTTTATTCAGTTCAAACATGCCTGGAAAAATGCTTTTGTAATTCACCCGCTTCCCAGCATGCATTACTGCATGAATAATTAATATGAACGCATTGTTTGACTGTTTGCCAGTTTTATGTAGACTGTTGTTGATTTTATTGTCACATTTAGTCACTTATTGTCTTGTGATGTCAAGATGTGTTTGTTGTTCTGCTTAAAATTATGTTAGCTGCTGATGTTAACCTTGTTGTGCTTGATGTACCAAGCGTTGAGGTCTGTGTGGCATTTCAAGGTATTTTTAATTAATCAAATAGGGCCGGAGTGGGACTCATTTTCAGCCCTGGAGTTTCATGCCTTAGACCGGCACACTTTAGTTCACGACTGACTATAGCTATTACAATAATGTAATTAAAACCTCAGTATATAAGTCTGCAATAGTGCACTGTTCTCTACAGCCTTGTAATTCACTATATATTTTTCTACAGCTTTGTTGTTGTTTTTTTGTTTTTGTTGTTTTTTACTGGCCTTTTCAGCACCGCCTTTGCGCTTTCTATTATCCATTTTTGTATCTATTATTTTTTGCTCGCATATCTCCAACAAAATATTTGTACTGTACCAATGTTTGCCTGCAGTTAAAAAGTTTTCAGAAATAATCACATTTGTTTTGCTTAACCTATTTATGTACAATTATTCTAAAAATAATTTTAATGTCATACAAAAAAAAAAATGTCATCAGCATGAGTAAATTGTACCATTATGGAATTGTGACTGCACAAGTAGTTTAGTAATTTAGGAGGTGAAAATACTGTGAAATTACATACATACAAATGGCAAGACAATTGAAAGCATAACAACTGAACATCTATGAAACGTCAGTCAATAATATTTTTTTAAAGAAATTTTTGAACTAAAATAGGCTATTATAGCAACCATATAGCATTTTCATTCATATGAATGAATGAAAATACATATTTTTCAATTAAAGAAAACTTAGAGAGTGTGGGCTGCTTCTGGTGCTTGGATTTCTACTTCAATGTAATGAGGTCCAAGTTTAAGAATACGCTAGAAGTTAATTCCCCACTCCTAACCCCTCCCCCACACCTACTCCTAAGCCTACCAATACTAGGGGGTGCATAATCTGGCAGGGTGCAAATTTCGGCACTACACCGGCCCTCGCGGCCAAAAAACAGACAGGCCCACCGGGAATTCTCCCCGTGCTCCCGATTAGCCAATCCGGGCCCGGAATCAAAGTAACCATGTGATGATTGCTTTCAAACATGAGATGGAGCATGTAACATAAAACAGTTTAAAATTATGTAAATACCTTGTAGAGTCATTTCACTGTCATTGTTACAGGGATGGCAGGATTTATGTCATGACAATTTTAAATTTTAAGTTCAGTCAAGAGTTTTAATTATAACTGAATAATTTTTTATGTTCCACGAACACCTTATTTTTAGCGCATGACAGGTCTGTCAGTTTTTTGATATCTGAGGTGCACCACTGCAGAGAGTTCATTGTGTGCAGCCCACTGAAGGCACGTGATTGACTCAACATGGCAGTAACATTTTGATTTTGACATAACCTAGCTATGGGCAATATACATGTCTTGAGCAAGCTAAAGGCTTCCTGTGCTCTCAAATGCCTGGATCAGCATTGTTCAGCTATGGATGGAAGTAAACAATCACAATCCATAGCGTAGGCGCCCTATAATTCAGATTTATGGAGGGGAAAAGCTACCCTCTGCACTCTTCATAACTGTCTTTTGTCTTCTCTCCCCATCAGACTGACTAACGGCAGGATGAGGTCATATTCGGCAGTGGCAGACGGAGAGGAAATGAGACAGGGGTGAAGAGATTAATTCATGCAGGTCTTGGTCTTGTGCGGGATGAGAGATCCATCTATCATGGATCTGAGAGCCTGCTCTCCTTGCACTTTGAGCAGAGATGTCTGGATTATGGGCTGAAATGGCTGGAGTGAGGCTGCATTTAGCGAGCACAGCATCTTCAGCAAACCCCTTTAAATATTTTATAGGTTTTAGTTTAAGTAGATGCTACAAAAAGCTTGGCCTGATACATTGCTTCTTCCATATCTCCTCAATTCAAACCAGATATTGCTTGTCAGCTTAGGTAGTAAGTCATAAGATAAATAATTCATAAGATTGTATTAGTGTTTGAGTGCGCATCCATGTTTAGGAATGGGTATTTTGAATAATTTTGAAGTCGAGTATGAGAAATGTAAAATGTAATTTTTGTCTTATATTTTAACTTGCATATAATTTTAATGAAAAATAAATATTGTTTATATTATAATTTATATTTTGTTTTATTCACAACTATATAGGCTAATAGCTAAAAATAAATACCTGTGCTATTCAGAATGGAAATATGGAAGTCAATTTCTGCCTTGATGTTAAAAAAAGGTTTATAGTGAAATTAGCATATGAAATAAAGTTATTATGTGATATAAAAGGTACATTATGAGAAATAAAAATAATAAATAAATGAACAATGTGAGAAAAATAAACATAAAAAATGTTAAATTTAAAATGTTATTTTTGCTTCATATTTTTAACTTGCATTTAAATGTGCATTTAAAAATACTGAGAAAATAGAAATGATGTTTATATGAAAATTTAGTTTTATTCACAAATAAATAATATTTAAAAATAAGCTTAAATACCTGTGTTATTCTATATGGAAATAGCACATGAAATAAAGTCACATTACAAAAAATAGTTAAATTAAAATAAAAAGATGAATATTAATATATTAACTATATTAAAATTATGAACTGGTGTTAATAATGCTAACTGGTGCACTCACACCCGTTTTGAAAAGAAGATTACTGCCATAGAAGTGATTCACATAAACTCCGTATATGTGTAAAGGATAGACCTATTGCATTTTTTCAAATATTGCATTTTTTTTTTTATATGTTTAAAAAAAAACAAGTGTTGAAAGTCTTAACAACATGGCCTGCTGTGAAGACAATGAGCTTGTTGCTACAGGGTGTGTTGATGCTGGTTTGAAAAGCAATTGCGTGTCTGTAGCGCTTTGTGTTTTCTTTCCATCATTAAACCAGATCCTCATCCGGTGGGATGCACGACTCTAACAATAGCCAAATATACCAATAAGAATCAAAATAATGTCACACCTGAATGTGCACATACCATTATCTCCACATCACACAACCACAGCGCCGCACAGTACAGTCAGTAATAATGACAAGATTTTAACAAAAGAATTTAGTGGGGAAATACATTTAATTTCGGTAACACTTTAGTTAGTTAAATTAAAATAAAAAGATGAATATTAATATATTAACTATATTAAAATTATGAACTGGTGTTAATAATGCTAACTGGTGCACTCACACCCGTTTTGAAAAGAAGATTACTGCCATAGAAGTGATTCACATAAACTCCGTATATGTGTAAAGGATAGACCTATTGCATTTTTTCAAATATTGCATTTTTTTTTTTATATGTTTAAAAAAAAACAAGTGTTGAAAGTCTTAACAACATGGCCTGCTGTGAAGACAATGAGCTTGTTGCTACAGGGTGTGTTGATGCTGGTTTGAAAAGCAATTGCGTGTCTGTAGCGCTTTGTGTTTTCTTTCCATCATTAAACCAGATCCTCATCCGGTGGGATGCACGACTCTAACAATAGCCAAATATACCAATAAGAATCAAAATAATGTCACACCTGAATGTGCACATACCATTATCTCCACATCACACAACCACAGCGCCGCACAGTACAGTCAGTAATAATGACAAGATTTTAACAAAAGAATTTAGTGGGGAAATACATTTAATTTCGGTAACACTTTAGTATAGGGAGGGACCAATTCTCACTATTAACTGGTTGCTTATTAGCATGCTTATTATTAACATATTGGCTGTTTATTAGTGCTTATACAGCACAAATTCTGCAAATTCTGACCATATTCTACATACCCTTAATCCTACTCTTACTACCTTACTAACTATTAATAACCTGAAAAATTGGGAGTTTATTGAGGCAGAAGTCATAGTTAATGGTTTGGTAATGGTGAGAATTGGACCTTAAAGGGGACCTATTATGCAAAAATCACTTTTATAAGGTGTTTGAACACAGTTGTGTGGCCGCAGTGTGTGAAAACCAGCCTATAACGTTAAAAATCCACCCACTCATTTTTTTATAATACCTGTAGCATCTGGACCAATCAGACACACCATTTTTCATTTGATTTAACAGATTAATTATTCATATTTCCCCATGAGCTGATTCGCTACATACCATTAAATCAAAAACAGTCTCTCCAACCAAGCAGTTCCAGATTTCTCTCTATGCACACATCACCATAGGGAAAAGGTCCCGCCCATTTGTGACGTTCTCTGCCCTATTAGCATAGACACTGCTGAGAAGCAGCAGTCCGCCATTACTTTTTTCTTGCTGTAACGTTAGCTGCTGGAGATATACAATGTCAGCGCTAAAGAGGCATTAAAAGTGTTATGTTTTGGGATGCACCAACGAACATAGGAGTCTCCATAGACTCGCTCCATCTGAGTTGCTCAGGACACAGTGGTTAAATTTCATTTTCGAAGGAAATATTCCGGAAAAAATCGGTAAAGTCCCCTATATGTTTAGGGATCAATACCAATGCTTTGTGCGTGAACGTCAGCTCCAGACAAAGTAAGTACCACACATTTGTTTTCCAAATTGCCTTTCTGAAAGAGCTTCTTGGCACTCTGTAAGTCTAATGTTGCTAAAGCTACCATTGTCTCTGCATGTTTACACTGATGCTGCCTTCACGTGCTACCAGAATGATCGTGAATAGGTATGTGGTAGTTAAAAATTGCAAATGAAAGCAATGTGAAGTCGACCGCTTGAATTTGTCGAACTTATAAACACAAGTGGGACTTAAAAAGTTTGTGATAGCACGCCAAGGCACCATTAGACCAGCTATGTCGTTATTTTTATCGTGCCGTGCTCCCCGTCTGTGTAATTCATAAACGTACATTTATTATGCACAGCACAATCAGATGACTGAATTTTAAACTGAGTACGTTTTCTGTAAAGATAACAGGGCTTCTACTAATAGTGAATGTTTAATTATATGCCAGAGCTTGAACTCTTGAAGCTCCGCCCTCTTCTGAAAAGGGGGCCAGGAGCACCAACTCATTTGTATTTAAAGGGACAAACACAAAAACGGCGCGTTTTGGCTAATACCCTAAAAGTGGCAATTTTAACAAACTATAAAAAATCATCTGTGGGGTATTTTGAGCTAAAACTTCACATATACACTCTGGGGACATCAGAGATTTATTTTACATTTTGTAAAAAGGGGCATAATAGGTCACAATAGGTTAAAATAAAGTGCAACCCAAACTTCAAGAATATGCCCTCTAATTGCGAAATGATTCGCAGGCAGAGAGTGTTTTGAATTGGCTAAAAAGCATAGAACTGGTGTAATCTCTCCGGAACCTGTTTCAGCCATGTAGTTGTGCATGCGCTATATGACATGAATATTTCAGTGCAAAATGATGTTTGCATTACAATGCACTGTTTGCGAATTACGCACTTAGCACCCTAAACAAAGCCTCGATGCTCCGTGAGGTCTCTTTTTTTTTTTGTTTAGGAAAAGTTTTTGCACTTGCGTTCTCTTTTTTAGAGGTGTTGAGAAGTGCTGACCCACTTTCCTCCTCTGAATATGACAGGCGCTGGCATTCACACACAAACACCCTTAATTGGCTCAAGCCTTGTCACAGGTTCTCCCTGTAGTCCTTGCTTTTGCAAAGGCACATCATCGAGGCATTAAAAATCGACGTGCGCTGTGTCAGTGCTAATCTGCCTCAGGGACGCCTCTACCTAGTCATATTTATCTTTGCTTCGCATGTAAAAAGTTCCCTTTGACTGTTCTCTCAAGCTGAGTCTCAGCAGGGAGACTAGGCATATATAGGCCTACTTACATTTGCATTTATATTTCATTTAGCAGACACCCCGTACAATACTTCTTCCCTTTGTATGTGGTCAGGTGGTTCTTAATTTACCCAGTCTGAATGTAAAAAAAACAGCAGCGGCTTGCATCTCATGAATACATTTTGCATGTGGAATATTCCACAGTATCAAAGGTAATTTGATTTCACAGTTGCACGTCAATATGAACCGAATGTCAGTCGGCTGTTAAGGTCTTTATTATTGTGGCGTGGCATTTTATATTCAGAAATGCCTGTGGCAGGACCTGTTTGAACTTCATTTGCGTCCTTTCGCATTGTGGAAAAGTAATAGCGCTTGTGAGTATGCAAATGCGATCTGACCTCTTGTTTAGTGGGATCAATATGGACAATTAGGCAAGCACCCTGTCCCACACAACTGCTTATCTACCCTATTGTTACATGCTTCATTACAAGTGTAATTGGTGCTTTGTGCTTCTTAGCTCTAATGTCAATTTAATTCTCTCTCGCTTTTTCTCCCTAAAAGGCCTGACTAACATTAAGAGGAAAAAGGGAGAAAACGTGTAATGCAATTCAAAGGCATCCAGCTAGTCCACTGTAAGCCCTGGGCTGGTAATCAAAGGGTCAGAAGAGGCTTTTATCTTCAAAAGCTTTGTCAGAGCTTGTATTGCAATCTGTTTTTCCAGAGGCTTAAATTCAGTGAGAAGGCGTCCAAAGCATAGCAAGCTGTACTACAGGATGTCTCACTAGGTGGCGGACTGATCAAAGATTTCACCTGAGGAGGGCAGCCGCTCCGCTTCTAGTGTGACACGGCTATATCACGACGGTGTGCAAACAGTGATGCCTAGAAGTATTTGCTCGGCTCTGTGTACTGACTTGACCTCAATTTTCCCCTTCTGTGAGTAACGGAAGCACTGGTGTCAGAGATTGCTGAGAAACAGCTTTGAGGGAAGAGATCACTCATTTGGGCTGTGTTTGGCATACTATCATACTATTCCTATCATGCCTTTAGTATGTACACTACTGTTCAAAAGTTTGAGGTCACAACAATTATATTTCAAATCAATTCTACTCTTTTGAACTTTCTACTTATCAAAGAATCATGAAAAAATGTATAACAGTTTCCACAAAAATATTAAGCAGCTCAACTGTTTTCAACATTGATAAGAAATTTCTTGGGCACCAGATCAGCATATTAGAATGATTTCTGAAGGATCATGTGACACTGAAGACTGGAAAATTCAGCTTTGCATCACAGGAATAAATTATATTTTAAATTACTCTAAATTAGAAAACAGTTATTTTATGTTGTAATAAAATTTTGAAATATTACTGCTTTTTCTGTATATTTATCAAATGAATGTATCCTTGGTGAGCATAAGAGAATTCTTTCAAAAACACTAAAGTAACCTCAAACCTTTGAAATGTATATTGTGCAGTAGAATTAAAAGTTCTGTGTACTACATTCAGAATGCTGCTCAATTCACTATTTCTATGTTGAGTGGTAGGCTGTGTCTACTGTGCACAGTATGCAAATTTGGATCATACTTTTAACATTTAGGTAATGTCTACACCAGGGATCCTCAAATCTGGCCCACGAGATCCACTTTCCTGCAGAGTTTACCTCTAGCCTTAATCAAACACACCTGAGCTTGCTAATCAATGTCTTCAGGATCATTAGAAAATCATAGGTAGGGGAGTTTAATCAGGGTTGGAGCTCAACTCTGCAGCACATTGGCCCTCCAGGGCAAGATTTCAGGAACCCTGGTCTACACTGTGTATAGCAGGGGTGCCCAACCCTGTTCCTGGAGGTTTACCTTCCTGCAGAGTTCAGCTCCAACCCTGATCAAACACAACTGAACCAACTAATTAGAATCTGAAGGAGCCATTGATAATTACAGACAGGTGTTTGATCAGGGTTGGAACTGAACTCTGCAGGAAGGTAGATCCCCAGGAACAGGGTTGGGCACCCCTGGTGTATAGTATGCATATTTTCTGTATGCTATATTCGCAAAGACATACTTCCATACTGCTGTTACTGTTTAAAGGGGTCATATGATGTTGCTAAAAAGAACATTATTTGGTGTAATGAAATGTGTTTATGCGGTTTAAGATAAAAAAAAAAACATTATTTTCCACATAATGTACATTATTGTTTCTCCTCTATGCCCCGCCTTTCTGAAACGCGTCGATTTTTACAAAGCTCATCGGTCTGAAAAGCGAGGTGTGCTCTGATTGGCCAGCTATCCAGTGCGTTGTGATTGGCCGAATACCTCAAGCGTGTGACGGAAATGTTACGCCCCTTACCATATTGTGATGCCTTGTCCTGGCCGGAGCGACGAGACAAAAACATTAAAACCCATTATAAATGAGGCATTTGTTGCATCCAGTGGGAACATAATTACGGATTATAATGATTTATACTCGGGGCTTAATTTGTGCCGGAACAAGCCGGATCCTGATCCGGCACCTCCGAATTTGTCCGAAATCTGATCTGGCACCTCATTTGACAGATCCCCTCCTCACGCGCCAATGAAAGACGTTTGTGATGACCTATAGCGTACATATATTTCATGAAAAAAAACACTTCTATTATGAGCAGGCTTGCCTAGCATCTACATTTGAAACAACAAACTTGAGCGTTTGTGTGTATTTGGCTTTTATCTTCGCAACAAGCTGCGAAAAATAACTCAATTTGGTACTCGCGAGGCAGCGCCATATGCGCACTATGGATGTGACTGTGAGCGCATAGGAAACCGAAAAAAATCCATGACTTTTCCAAAATTTTTCCAGGCCTGGAAATGGCTATTTTAAAATTTCATGACTTTTCAATTTTTTTTATGACCGTAAGAAGATGAACGCTGTTAATCACGTAAGCTGGGTCCTCCATTGCGCGAATGCTGCGTTATCTCTCCCTCCTCTAATCATGCCGGATCCGTCACCCCACTTTGTTCGTGGAATCGCGTCTCCTCATCAGATTCACATTCATTGCTTGTGTTGCTTGAGTTGCTATAACTTTCAGAACCATTTGGGGGCAATATTGTCTCTTTGGAAAGTCAAATGTACCAAATATCATACCTATCTGGCTCATCCTAATGTGATTTAACGGTTGACTCGAACACAGTAAGCACTTGAATAACACCTAAATGCTGAATAATTAAAAAGGTGCCAAGACACCTTCAATAAAGTTATTTTTCTAAACAGTATATCAATCAAGCAACAACGTGAGGGAGATATTCTTTTCCTCAATTTCATTGTTGATTTGGAAACACTGCTAATTGCAGCTGCTGAGGTGTAATGAATTTGACAGAGTACAAAACATAATATAATAGTGATGCAGAATGCATAAAGATCAGTTTGTTTGGTATTTTTAGCTGTGTAGCTGTTTTTGATAATTGTTCAGCTGTGTGTGATGGGAAGTATTTCCTGTCATTGAGATTCTAGCATAGCAGACATTCTTCCCTTGAAGTTCACAGATGGGTGTGAGAATATAATCCACAAAATTCTTGATACTGTTGAAATAAACCTAAGTATGAGCTCTGACTGCAGTCACCAGAGCTCTGTTGCTTTAACAAAATGTCAGGTGTTTGCTTTAATAATCCTTGAGATCTAAGCAGATTACAACTCATTCATGAAGAAATATATACAAAAAAGGAACAGTTCAGAATGCTATAATTGAGAAAAAATCAAGACCACCAGCCCTTGTGTGAACTGCTACAATTGGCTGTGGACAAATTCAAATTGCGCTGTGGGGTTAATCTTCTGTGAAGAGCGGGTCAGTGAGAAAACTCTGAGCAACTTTGCTATGGTCTAGGTGCAGCCATGATTAAGTGTGACAGGTAAAGAGTAGTTCTCTGAGAGCTGATAAGAAGGTTTTAGTCTCTTGCTGAAATATAGCCTGGCTGCGGTCTTCAAAGGTGATTGGCTGACATTTGCTAAATGTTACTTCATTACAGAAACACACTCAACTCGCTGACTTGTTAGCAAGTATCTTTCCTCTACATTTAATGCTAATTTATTCACTGCTAACATTGCATTTGTAATTGAGACAGTTGAGTAGCCTACTTGAGTAACCCCTGTTAATATGTTATATATGGTTCAGCTGCATTTATGCTGCATTTAGTCACCAATTGTGAGTTCAATTCCCAGGACTAACACATTTTTTTTCTTAATACATTCAGAGATGTTAATATAATTTAATATAAAAATTAATTGGACACGTTTATTATGTATAATGTTACATATTTAATTATTGTTAGTATTTTGCTGAAAATTCTCATTTGTTTATATATATGTATATACACTGCCGTTCAAAAGTTTGGGATCAGTAAGATTTGTAATGTTTTTAATGGAGTCTCTTGTGCTCATCAAAGCTGTATTTATTTGATCAAAAATACAGAAAAAAAACTGTAATATTGTGAGATATTATTTCAATTTCTAATATTGCTTTTCTGTTTTAATATACTTTAAAATATAATTGATTTCTGTGATCAAAGCTGAATTTTCAGCATCATTACTCCAGTCTTCAGTGTCCAAGATCCTTCAGAAATCATTCTAATATGCTGATTTATTATCAGTGCTGGAAACAATTGTGCTGCTTCATGTTTTTTTTTGGAAACGGTGATACTTTTTTCTGGATTCTTTTATGAATAAAAAGTTAAAAACAGCATTTATTTAAAATTAAAATCTAGTAAAGAGTCTTTACTATCACTTTTTATCCATTTAACACATCCTTGCTGAATAATTTTTTTTTACTGACTCCAAACCTTTGAACGGTAGTGTATATTGTAACACAAGATTTCCATTTTGAATAAAAGTTTTTTTTTATTTTTATATATTCATAAAAGAATCCTGAAAAAAGTATCACAGGTTCCAAAAAACATGAAGCAGCACAACTGTTTCCAACACTGATAATAAATCAGCATATTAGAATGATCATGGACACTGAAGACTGGAGTAATGATGCTGAAAATTCAGCTTTGCCTCACAGGAATAAATTATATTTTAAAGTATATTAAAATAGAAACTGTTATTTTAAATTGCAATAATATTTCACAGAATAACAGGGTTTTTTTTCTGAATTTTTCGTCAAATAAATACAGCCTTGATGAGCACAAGAAACTTCGGTAAGAAATCTTAAAAATCTTACTGATACCAAACTTTTGAACGATAGTGTGTGTGTGTGTGTGTGTGTGTGTGTGTGTGTGTGTGTGTGTGTGTTGTACATATAAGAAA
>NW_015542345.1:3480751-3510486 GCF_001515605.1 Sinocyclocheilus anshuiensis
ACACCAAATACACAAAATAATGTTCTTTTTAGCAGCATCATATGACCCCTTTGATCATCTCTGTGTATTTAAGTTCTTCTTGGTTTTCTGTTCCTTGTCGGTTGTTGTTTGTGTTTTGGTACACACTGTTACGCATTTGGAAGTTTTTCATTAAAATCACCTTTGTTTTGAAACTTTTGCCTCTTCTTCATCTTTAAAGCTAATATTTTATAATCCAACAAAAGCTAAAAAATAAAATAAAACAAAATAAAATGTTTTTATTTTTACAAAAATGTTGTCATTTAGTGTTTGACAAAACACTGCATCAGTGATGCCAAAGGACATTGTTATTATTATCTCATAACTGCATGATGTAGAGAATTTGAATATGTGCATATTAAAATCGCACAAAGGACTATCCATTTAACTGTTCAGACCATGATTTTGGAAATCACCACATTTACATTTTTTTCTCTACCGAGGACTGACCTTGTACAACACTTTAACAAGCCTCCCTCTCTGCCTCTCACTTCCGCTTGAAGCAAATTGCAGAGGTGCAAAGGTCTAAATGTTCACAGATGGCTAACACATGCTAAAAATCCCCGGCTGATGAACACAGTCGTTGAATGAAAACAGTCATATGTGTGGTTAATCTGTGGCACTTATCTTTTTTTTCCTTGTCCTGTTGAGCCAAATCATCATGTCCAAAACTACAAATGCATTAACTGTCTTTGTATCAGGAATGCAGGTGCAGGCTCACAGTCTGCCTCTCAGGAGACCATACAATCAAAGGCACTCAGGGAATGGATTGCACGCTGTCAAAGATAGACGTGTATTACGGTGATGTAAACAACAAAATTGCAGGTTCCTGAGTGAGTGATGCAAATGGTGTGGAATTCTGTTATAATATGCAAAACAAAGGCTTGGAAAACTATAATAAAACTATCAGAAGTGTCTAAGCTTCCTCTGCCTGGCAATTAGCATAACTATTCCATATGCCAACTTCTGGAATCTGATTTCACCCTTTGTTTGCGAGAATGGGAACGTGCTCGCCCCTTGAAGGCAGTTTCAGCCATTTCTTGTTTTTTTCTGTTTCATCTCCATTTTGATTTGGTTGTGTTTTTCCTTGGTAATGGGGTGATGCCGAATGCATTCCCTTGAGCCCTTGGAAACCTGCGAGGCACCAAACATCCATTTATCTAACTCTGCTCCTCACTTTTGAAGTGTGAAGCCATTGGAAAGCCCTCAAATTGCCTTGGCAGTCAGTGCCCCATAGTGACTCCTTTTGCTCCCAGCAACTACAGAGGAATCAAAGAGCTCATCAGATCCCCTCTTGAACAAAATAGTACTCAGAATCTGTTTCTTTCTTGCTTTCTTGCTATCATCTTTCGTTACTTGTGTTCTGAATGCATTAGAAATGCTTTTGTAGACCTCAACCAAATTTTAATGGAGGATAAACTGCTGTTAAGTTTCAGTATGGGAGTATCATGTCTGCAATGAACACTGACACCGGTAAAACAATGCATTTTAATTTATCAGGCATTTCCATATTTTTTCCAGATTATTCATCATGAAAAATGTTTTTTTAAATGATTTTGCAATGCACCTTAATCCATTTGATCCATTATGAAAAATGTGTAACTAATAAGGGTCGCCATGATTTTGCCAAGTAAGACATGATCCTGGATCAACATTACTGTCCAAAAATACAGACTTAACCCAATCCCTACCCCTAAACCTAACCTTACCCATAATTTATTCCTAAAATCAGAGGGAAATGATAGCTGATTAACAAGGGTGTAGAAGCACCTAATCCTGATTGTAAGCCTAAAACTGACATTTCCTGAAATGTTATCTCTCAATTCTGATTGGTTGATTGGAATGATGTTCCAGGATCAACAAGGATGTTGATCCAGAAACATGTTGTACTTGGTCAAATCACGCTCACCAACTAATAAGATACATAGAGTGGCATTTAGACTGTTGTTTTGCATTAGATTAAAACAAGCAGAAACAAGATCATATAATTTATTGACATTATAAAGCACTTTCTGACCTCTATTTTTAATTGAATTGGCCGAGCAGCATTTTAAGACATTTAGTAGGGGCTGTTTACATAATAGAATGCATTTTAGCATTCCACTGTGCTTCTTTTCTTTTTATTCATTCATTCATTCATTCATTTACTTAAACACGACTTGCATCTTTGACCGTTCCGTTCCGCTCAGTCTCGCATTTTTTGCAGCATCTCGCACATGACAAAAATGTAAAAAAACGTTCCTAGACTGAGTTTTTTGTGTGTGTGTTTTGTTTTTTCACGTTTTCTGCGTGAATTGGCCTATATTGCCCAGCAATGCTGGGACTTTGTATTGTTTGTATCGCCCTCAGAATGTCACATTAACAGACCATCAGTCAAAAGGTCTGGCTACACATTACAGAGTGGCTATCACTAATAATTATTTTCATTTTATGGACACAGATTTCTCTGTGAATCGTTCTGCTGGTTACATTGTTACACCAGTAGGTGGCAATAAGTTACTGTCTTTATGAGTGAGTCAATGAGTCATTTACTGAACCAATTAATTCAAGCACACTGATTCATTTAGGAACGCTACAACACTGTGAATCAACAGGTGAATCAACTTTTTGCAACTACAGAGCAAAAATACCCAAAGTAAGTGGGAATATTGTGTTTAAAATATGAGTGTGTTCCATATTAACTTCCTGATTATTGAACTGTTGTATTTTTGCAAAGTAACATGCGTAGTCATGCTTTTGGTCTGATTATCGTGTCTGCATTCATTTAACTGCAGCGCGCAAGGCTGCTAATATTGCTTTAATATATTGATTCCTTGTTAAAACTCGCAATCAAGCTTCAGTGATATTCAACCACACTCTTGCTCATGTGACAGCACTAAAGACAACATTGTTATGACACTAAATGAAATATTCTCAAGTGATAACTACTTCAACATGATCATAAATAGGTGAGACAGCCAAGATGTTTTATATCATAATCCTTAATCTCACATATCCCGGTTTATGAAATTCACCTCCATCCAAAATAAACTCTTTTGTCTGAAAGTGGCTAGTATCATTCATTTGTGTCCAAGCCTGGTCAAAATGCATAACAGATTACATAGATCTGTGTGATTCATCCTATCATCTTGTCTTTGGCTCATAAAGAACTGATCTCTCTCGATCCATAAAACCCCAGCTTGGCTTATGACTCTTGAAATCATTTTCCACTCGTTCTCAGAAAGTTTTCATATTTTATCTTCTGTTGGAACGTTTAATGTATCATTTCGCTCTCTGAGAGAAGAGTGCGTGTAGTCATTTGCATGGTAATGTGTTGCAGGGGCCACGCTGGCAGGGTGAATGAGTGGGCGGCCCTGTGTTAGCTTCAGCATAGGGCTCTTCTCATCTCCTGTCAGGCAGGGAGAGAGAGGACACCAGCCATCAGTTGTCTTCATCTGAGAGCAAGATTAGAGATCAGATGGCCACAGGCTTGGTTCAGCGATGTTTTTTTTTCTCTGTCTTTCTCTTTCATGTCTCCACAGGGAATCCGCAGTCTGTTGTGACGACACATGGTTCTTTGATGTAATTATGAAACTGTCACTTTGAACAGTGAACTTTATTCCATTCATCTCCCAGATCAGATTGTAAAGCTTCATCAAAACTGACATACACACAAAGAGTCATGGAAGAGAAATGTTTTATAGAACTTTAACAGCAATGAACAAATCTTGATATTCTTTCATTTGTCAATGACTTTTAAGAGGAAACCTTGAAAGATGCGTTGTGTTGCTGTGACCAGGAACTCCCAATATGAAATCTTACCTAAGCAAGTAGGTCGAAGATATGTTATGTCTTTACATACAATATTTAGACATTGCTCTTTCATAGCTCAGGATCTTAATACCCTAAAACACATTTTTGAAACAAAATGGCTCCTCTCAATATTTAAAATAAAGTTTGATGATATTGTTGTCAATATTGTGCAACATTGTTAACATCTCAAAAATGTTGTTGGGTTTCATAACAGGTGTTCTAGGTTTTTAGATGGGCTGTCAGTCTGTGCATTAATGCAAACAATCATAATTATTGCCATTTTAGCGGAAGGGCTAAGGGGTAGAATTGGGATTGGGCCTTAATCTATTTGTTCAAAAACACTACTTCATTTAAGAAAGAAACAAGTGGTTGCCTTTACGAATGAATCAATGAATTAATCACTGAACCGATTCGTTCAAAAACACTTTAATTTAAGAACGTAGCTGTCAGACTCTGTTCCGTGTTTTGTGTGTGTTTTGCTCCCCATGTGTTTCCATGCCCTTATTTGGTTTTCCTGTTCCTGCTCCCTGATTGTTTCCCATTTGTTTCCAGCTGTGTTTTCCCTCATGTTATTATGCTTCATTAGTTCCAGGTGTTTTGTGTCATGTCTTGTGTATTTAAAGTGTTGCCGGTTCTTAGTTCTTCGTCTGGTATTGTATGTGTCAACCTTCTCAGCTACGTGTGTTTTCCTGGTTCCCTTAAAGTCATTAAAATCTCCTTATTGATGTACTCCTCATCTCCTCCAACACAGTAGCTACGTGACAGAATACCAGACCAAAACAGTAAGCGGTGTTCTCCCCGTGTTTGTTTTTTGTTTTGAAAGTCTTTTGTTTTCCTGTGTTTCTCCCCACGGCATGGAAGTAGCCATTCGTTTTATCGCCCTAGCCCACAGAGATCTCCCCTTCGTGGAGTATGCGTGGGAGTTCAGCAAGATCGCAGCAAAAACAATGCTGGACGACGCCACGCTCAACTCTCTGTTCTGGATCGGGGCCAATTGCTATCGCCCCGTGGACCTCCCAGACACCACAGGACTGAGCTGGAGGGAAGGGATCCTCCGGTGTCTGGAGAGCATCCAGCCCGCTGACCGTTTCTCAGTCAAGGCCGCCGGCCACGGCATTCTCAAGCCCGCCGGCCACTCCAAAGTCAAGGCCGCCGGCCGTTCCTCAGTCAAGCCCGCCGACCGTGGCATTCTCAAGCCTGCCGGCCGCTCCAGTGTCAAGTCCGCCGACCATGCCTTTCACCCTGAACCTAAAGGGGAATCTAAGGAGGAGAAGGCGGATGGGTTCTAGTCCCTAGGCTCACTCCAGTGTCGGCTCCAGCCCCAGAGCCCGCTCCAGTGTGGGCTCCAGTCCCCGAATCCAGCCCAAAGAGGGCTCCAGTTCCCGAGTTTAACCCACAGAGGGCTCCTGTTCCCGAGTTTAGCCCAGAGAGGATTCCAGTCCCCGAGTCTAGCCCAGAGAGGGCTCCTGTCCCCGAGTTTAGCCCAGAGAGGGCTCCTGTCCCCGAGTTTAGCCCAGAAAGGGCTCCTGTCCCCGAGTTTACCCGAGTTTAGCCCAGTGAGGGCTCCTGTCCCCGAGTGTAGCCCAAGGAGGGCTCCAGTCCCCACGTCCAGCCCAAGGAGGGCTCCAGTTCCCACGTCCAGCCCAAGGAGGGCTCCAGTCCCCAAGTCAAGCCCAGGGAGGGCCACAGTTCCCGAGTTAGGCCTACAGAGGCCCTCTAAAGACGATATTCTCCCCAAGGATTTTTTGGGGGGGGGGTAGTAGGGGTCCGTCCGTGGAGGCCGGGCCGAGTGCCGAGGCCAGGCCCCCTGAGTTCCCTGCTCTGCCATGGCTCCCCGAGCTCCCTGTTCCGCCATGGCCTCCTGGACTGTCTGCTCCACTATGGCCTCCTGAGCTGTCTGCTCCGCCGTGGCCTCCTGAGCTGCCTGCTCCGCCATGGCTTCCTGGTCTGCCTGCTCCGCCATGGCTTCCTAGTCTGCCTGCTCCACCATAGCGCCCCGAAGTGCCTGCTCCGCCATGGCTCCCAGAGCTCCCTGCTCCGCCATGGCCCCTGAGCTCCCTGTGCCGCCATGGCACCCTGGACTGCCTGATCCGCCCTGGAGGTATTCCCCCTTGTCCCAGTCCTGCACCAGCCTCCAGGGCACCCACCCCCAGTAATGTCAGACTCTGTTCCGTGTTTTTTGCTCCCCATGTGTTTCCATGCCCTTATTTGGTTTTCCTGTTCCTGCTCCCTGATTGTTTCCCATTTGTTTCCAGCTGTGTTTTCCCTCATGTTATTATGTTTCATTAGTTCCAGGTGTTTCTCGTCATGTCTTGTGTATTTAAAGTGTTCCCGGTTCTTAGTTCTTCGTCTGGTATTGTATGTGTCAACCTTCTCAGCTACGTGTGTTTTCCTGGTTCCCTTGAAGTCATTAAAATCCCTTATTGATGTACTCCTCGTCTCCTCGTTCCTTGCTCCAACACAGTAGCTACGTGACAGTAGCTAGTGATTCTCTTTATTAAAGTGTATTTAAATCTTTAATTTTAATTATTTGTTCTAAAATTTTAAGAACATAAAAAGTGATTCTTTATGAATGAGTCACTTAAATGACATTCATTTAGGAATGCAATGTGATTCTTTTTATGAAAGTGTCATTGAATCATAACAAAACCATTTTTGCTGATTAATTTAGGAGCAAAACAAGTGACTGTTTTTACGAGTAGTCATTTTAAAGTACTGTGGACCTTTTCTCAAGACTTCAACAATTCTCCTTGGACATGACAATTAATCATATTGCTGTCTAGAAAAAAACAATTGACACACTAAATAGATCTTAAAAAGATCTCCATTCTTCAGTTGACCTGTCATGATCTGCCACAGGTCCGATTGCAAAGTTTCTATAAATGATCAGTGTGAAACATAAACTCTGTTCTTTAGCCATTGCTGTGAAGGCAGATTGCTCTCTGTCATTACACTGGCATTGAGACTCAGTCTTTATTGATTCTCTCTTGGAAAAAGTCTCTTGCTTGTCGCATTGAACCACAAACTCTGAGAGACAGCACTGCTGGAAAATTGAAACAGTGTATTGCACTGCGTTTCGGTATGTGATGCCGTGTCACTTTCAATTTCGTGGTTTCATTATCCTCTGTCACATCTTAAGGTATCCTCTTCAGACGCGCACCTCGTAAACTGCTGAATGTGAAATTAGACTCCATTCGTCTGTTGGCACCATAAACATTTTATTTAGCTTCGGCTTTGATTCCGAGATGTGCTGCAGCGCTCAGAGACAAGGTCTGATCATAAATCTGCTCGACTCATATGCTCTGCAAGCTGCAACTGCATTTTATAGCAAGCCTGTCTTACAATCTCAATGTTTTCTGAGAATGAACTTATTGGTCAATAGAGGAGCCCACACAGGCTACGACCTTCTTCCACATGACCTCTTTATCCCTGTGAGGGCTTTCTTTACTCAGTTATGACCACACTGTTACTGCAGGTGTTTTTGAGACTGATCATCTCTATTGTTCTTTTAATATGCTACTCTGAGCTTTATCGTTTGTGAATAAAGCGGATTGGCTTCAAATTAGTGATTAAGTGTAATTAGAAGTTATTACTGCCATTTAGATGTTTTTTTTCTGTACTGAATTATTTACAGATAAATAAGGGATAATGTACAGTCATCTGTTCATTATGCAGAATAAACCTAACGGTTTAAATTATTTTATTATCTTTCTAATATAGTTAAGAAAACTTGTCCATAACATCATGAAAAATATCAACACTACAACAATATTATTAATTCATATATTATTAATTTTAATCTGCATTCCAAGTTACTTTTTCTACTTAGAAATTATATATTTCCATTTTTGCTATATATGTAACACTTCATCTAGCTTTTTGAATCTTCTACCAGTAGGTGGTTCTTGGTTTTTGTGATTTTTTAAATTGGGTTTTTAACCAAAGATGCTTGAGGTTTTAGTCGTCTATCAAGGCTTTACCCACAATAAAATTGGAAATTTTTTACCGCGGTTGCACTGCCAAAATGTGTATTTCATGCTTGGTTTGTAGTCTTATTCACTTTGGATAAAAGTGTCTGCTAAATGAATGAATGTAAATGTATTTTTCATAATGAGTATTTTTGTTTTGTCAGTTAAAATATCTATAAATATCTAAAACAAGATGCATTTACTTGAGAAGCAGCATTATAAATACTGACACCTGTTTTCAGAACACCTGTTTTCAGAGAATATAATACATCTTTTACAAGTATGACTTGTCCAACCACACTGCCAGATTTTTTCATTTTTATAAGTTAAAAACAAGTGAAAATGTCCGCCACTGCAGCAAGACAAAATACAACTAATACATTCTCTGAAAAACTGCTTCTCAAGTTAACTTATCCTCAAACATTTCTAGAAAAAAAATAAAAATAAACCTGCAGTGCGGTGAGCATTTTGACTCATACAGTGAGATATTTTAACTTGCATTGATATGAAAAGATAGATGGTGAGTGGATGCCAAAGACCTGAAAGTAGGATCAGTATGTTTGAGCACTCATTCACGGAATCGACCAATCAGAATCAAGTATTCTAGAGCGCCATTCAGCAAGGTTAAAATGTGTATCGCCATCTGTGATATTATTGCACAATGCACAAACTTCCACTAAACTTGCAATTCAGCAGTGCTGTTTCTAAGCAACTTCTCCCAATTTTGGTGAATGGATTCAGTGTTTACAAAAACAAGATTCCTCACTTTTTGTCTCCAGAGTGGTTGAGGATAATAAGGAAACAATGTGATTCCGTTCCAGCATTGTGTTATGCCAGAGTCAGCAATAGCAGAGATATTGTGGTATTTCCTGAAATGCGATTTGAGCATCTCCAATCAAACGAAAAAAAATCCACCCATGGAAAATGGAAGTAATACTGGTTGGAAAACTCTCTGAGAGGAGACAGTAGTATTTATTTGCTGTCTCTATGTGAAGGTATCTTTCTCAAATCTTAAATGACCCCTGCAATGCTGTAGCTGACTGCACCAGATTTTCAATCCATACCTCAGTGCGAAGGGAAGATAGTAAAGGCTCTTTCATGCCCTTGTGCTTCTGTTTTTGCTGCTAAGGGCCTTTGGATCTGCTGAGTCACATCCTCCCAAAGTTAATTAAGTTTTCATTAACTGTGCATTATGAGATCCAACTGGTCCTTTTTTTCATCCAGTGAATGACTCCATATTCTCTCATCAATGGGGTGGTTAAAGCATAGTGGATAAATATGTGGGCTAGTAACCCAAAGGTCCAGGTTCAAACCCTGAAACGCATGATCCGCAAACTAGAGATTTTTTTTTTCCCTGACTGAGGCACTTAACCGTTAATAGGGAGGCGTACTGTATATACACTTCATATTGCTTTAGATTAGATGCAAGTATTGAAGATGGAAATATTTTTAGTGGACAGAACAGATGGAGTAAGTAGAATTTACTATTTTCTTGAGGTTTTAAACATAGTGAAGCATATCAGCCAGGGCTGCTTTTCAACATGATGCATTGAGCACTAACAGGCTCCCTCGATGAATGACAGCTGCAGGATGTGAGAGCTCTCTAGCCAGACTCTTAAAGGGACAGTTCACCCAAAAATGAAAGACATGTCATTGTTTACTTACTGCTCATGTTGTTCCAAACCTCTATGACTTTTTCTTCCGTGGAAGGAAAAAGGAGAAATTTATCAGAATGCCTTTTCTCTGCAGTGAAAATGAATGGGCTGTCAACACACAAAGGTGTTTGCCGTACACAAATTTAAAATCATAAATATACAAATGTACATTTCACACAATATTTCATCAAGGTTTTCTGGTAACACTTCACAATAAGGTTCCATATGTTGTTGTTTTTAATGGTAATTTCTAGGGCTGTCACTAACAATAATTGTGGTAATCGGACGATTATTCTGATGATTAATCGAGTAATCTTGTAATTAGAAATAATTTTTGTGTTAATAAAAATAGACCAATGTGAACAAAAGCCTTTAAAATTACTTGAAGATACATGTATAACAATGAGACGATAATAATTATTCCAAATAAAAAATCAGAAGATCATATGGTTTTATTGAACAAAACTGTTAAAATATAGTATTATAAAAAATAGAGCTATTGTACTGTACATGACGCATTATAACAAATGACTGCAGAGAGCGCCGACGGCCTGACCATTGTTCTACACTTTACTGCGCGATCTAATCCTTGTTTAATGTTGACTAAACAACATTTAATTCAAATGGCCACTTAATCTTTAATATTTGGCCTTTTATTTACGACAGAAATGCTACAGCCACTGTAATTTCTTGAATATGTGGACTAGGGCTGTCACGATTCCTCCTCGATCCAATTCGAGTACTTAAAAAAAAATCCTCGATTGCATTTTGCCCGTGTTGAGTAACCGACAAAATACCGGAAGTGGCGCATTCCACGCATGTAAAAAATTAAATCACATATATTGAACCTGCTTTGCATGTATTCATTTAATTGAATTCTTGTTTAATATTGACTAAACAACATTTAATTCAAATGCCCACATAATCTTTAATATTTGGCCTTTTATTTACGACAGAAATGCTACAGCCACTGTAATTTCTTGAATATGTGGACTAGGGCTGTCACGATTCCTCCTCGATCCAATTCGAGTACTTAAAAAAAAATCCTCGATTGCATTTTGCCCGTGTTGAGTAACCGACAAAATACCGGAAGTGGCGCATTCCACGCATGTAAAAAATTAAATCACATATATTGAACCTGCTTTGCATGTATTCATTTAATTGAATTGTAGTGTTTGTGAATTCACAATAGCATTATGCTTTATTATGATTTTTAAATGGGTTTAATATATCATGCAGCCTTGGAAAACGGTCTAATAATGCATTTCGTGAATTCCCGTCCGTGCATGCGCCACTTCCGGTATTTTGCTGGTTACTCTAACTCAACGCGTGCAAATTACGCGAATTACGAATAGTTTTTGACATACAGTTTAAGATGAGAAATACTACATAGGTAATGTTAGTGTTACAGTTTAATGTAAAGTGTTAGCAGTTTTCTTTACAAAGACAATTAGCAATACTACCTGGAAATTCAATAGTGATTACAATTAACTTACACAGAAAACGCCATAAACACTTTAGGTGGAAATTTTTTCATATGAAACTGTCTTTTACTACAGGTCAGTTTTAATGGTAAGCCCAAAGTAGATTTTTCAGCATTAGGCTACTCCTCCCGTGTTCCTCTGAAGAAAAAACATCATACAGGTTTGATTGGTTGATGGCTTCTTTTTCTGTCTGACTAATTCTCACTCCTCTTGATTGGCCCTACAGCACTGGCTTGTTTGCCATCAGAGCCTCACTACAGGTCAGTTTTAATGGTAAGCCCAAAGTAGATTTTTCAGCATTAGGCTCCTCCCGTGCTCCTCTGAAGAAAAAACATCATACAGGTTTGACTGGTTGATGGCTTCTTTTTCTGTCTGACTAATTCTCACTCCTCTTGATTGGCCCTACAGCACTGGCTTGTTTGCCATCAGAGCTGATGAGTCGTACAAAAACTGTAATTATTGGATGTGTATGTCGGCATTAGTTTCCCGGCCAGCTGAGGTCAGTGCCACACTGAATACTCTTCAGTGTGATGTTGTTGTGGGGAAGAAGACTGATGTGCCTCTTTTAATTTGTTGGATACGCTGATGCACTGATTGATAGAGGCAAACAAGGGTCAGGTGTGATTGCTGTGGACTATGAATAAATGCTTTAAAATGGGCATGGATGTGAGATTTCTACAGTGGTAATGGACTTACAATAATTCTGGCAGCCTTCGCTAAGTGAGAGGGATTAATGGTAAATGGAAGTTTGCGCGGGGAGCTGCCGAGCCCATGGGAGAAGGATTAGAGAAGGGCAGACTGCATGCCAATGAGCCGAATCATCTGGAGGGTTGCAGCAAAGCTTGATGAACTAACCAAGCCAGACACATACCAGCTGAGATCACGCACATGGGCACACCTATGCCAGTGAAGGCAAACGGGCTATTAACTGATGAAATTTTGAAAAAACATGGTGAAACGTTTCCACTAATGTCATTTCAAAGTGACACATACAGTAGTCACATTTGTTGCATAGGTGCACAAATAGAAAACATTGACAGTACACTATAAACGTAAAACATGATCTTTTATTATATAAGCTTTTCTGTGAAGCAACAAGAAATGATCAAGCTAACTACTCACCCAGCATTGTTTGCACGGAAAATATTCAAGAAATCTAAGTAACTTATACTTTGGGTTTGGGTTCTGTTCTTTGTAGGATAATTACCATTTATATTGTATGTAAAGTACCATTCAAATGTTAAGGTCTGTAAGATTTTTGATGTTTTTGAAAGAAGTTTCTTATCCTTACCAAAGGCTGATTTTATCTGATCAGAAATACAGTAAAACGGTAATACTATGAAATATTGCAATTTAAAATAACTGTTTTCTATTTTAATTTATTTGAAAATTTGATTTATTCCTGTGATGGCAAAGCTGAATTTTTACCAGCCAGTGTCACACAATCTTTCAGAAATCTTTCTAATATGTCAAGAAACATTTCTTATTATTAATGTTGTGCTGCTTAATGTTTTATCTGAAAAGCTTGATACTTTTTTCAGTATTCTTTGATGAATAGAAAATTCAAAAGGACTATTTATTTGAATTTTGTATAAATTTGTATAGCAATGTAAAAGTCTTTACTGCCACTTTTGACTGACTGTATGCAAATGCTGAAAACAATTATTTTTTATTAAAAAAACAACTTACTGATCCCAGAATGATAGTGTAAATGCAGTTCTGCTTTTCTCATGTAAATTAGATTTTATAATGATCAAGTTTGTAATCCTTTTTAATGACACACAATAACAGCTATTTTACTATCACAGAAAAATATTCTGTAAGAGCTGCAGAAACACTCTCAGTGTGAAAGCCCAATGCGAGCATGCAGAATTTGTGAAAATGGCCTTTGATTGCTATCCTATGGTTGACACTTGGTCCAAATGGAGTGCCAGCGCTGGCTTTATTTTTTATGGGCTGTGTTCTTTTTGCCCAGAGCAATTCAAAAAAGCAATAACCGCTCAGAGAGTCTCATGGCCTCATGTTATCTGATATAAATGACAGGGCAATTATTCCATCAGTGAAGTTATAACAGTGCTTTATGTATGGGCGGTTGTTGCTGTATAATGTAAACTTGACTGTAATAAAATATCAAACACATATAGGCTGGGATGGTATCAGTGTGTGTGCTGATTCTGATCCGTCTTTCATTTGTTCTCTCAAGCTGTGCAATCTCTGAACAGCCTGAATGACCAGATCGCTCACTTCATGGTGAACAGAACCAACGCCATGAGCCATAGAGAGGACACCTTTCTGCCCACTGAGAGGGATACTTTGAGCCAATCCATGGCTCTAATGAGACACCTGCTCATGGACGCACAGGTAAAAAAACACCTTATATCAGTTGAGTTTGTGTGCCATTGAAAACTGAACCAAGAATGTCTTTTAAATTTCATTGCTATTGCTGAATTTTGTATTTGAACTGACTAAACTAACTGCACTGTTTAATTTAGTAACAATATTATGTAACATAATATAGTAAATTATATTATCTATCTATTGATTACAATATAAAGATATTGCTTATATAATATATATAATTGTTTTGACAGTATTAAACTTCAGTGAATGTCTAATCGATTGGGGAAACATTATTCAGCATTCTAAGTATTCTACATATCAGGGAATAAAAATTAGCATACTATTCAAAATGAATGTTGCAATAATCCAATATGACAAAATCACAAAAAATGTGTTTGAATAGTTAAATTCCTCATTCAAGTCAGATTCCAATTCAACATCCTGTGTGGCCAATTCCATTGCAATGAACACCTAATAAACTGACAGGGAGGCAATATTATGTTATATATATTCTGTAATTATCATCATTTATCATGCAAGGATAGTAATAATCATTTTATAACAGCAATTTGAACAAAAACTGCAATCAATTAGCACCGAGGAATTAATTATATACCTGTTTGATGCTTCTCCAGCCAACTCGTTTCTGAAGGAGCTGAAAAACGATTGTTATTCATGAGAAGACGAGACTCAGAGGGAACATCAGCGGTTGAGCTTGTGATGACTCATTCCTAATTATTTTCAATGGGGACATCATGAAGAAATTTCAACACATTAATCAAGGAGCTTTAGCCTTAGGCAGACCTCTGTGGCATGACACTTAACTCCTGATTGCATTTATGTCGCACAGGCTTCAATAAGTCAGGACAACACATCTACACCCCCAGATCCATTAATGGCTCTGTCCGTATAGAGACGCTGTCCACAGTCACAATAAAAACACAATCTGTAATCACTGAAAGTTTTCAGCTCAAACCTGGTTTACGCCCAGAGGCTAAAACACATGTGACTGCAATATTTCTAGTGATGTTCCTCCATCATCTAAGAGACAAAAACATCTCTTGTGAACCGACCTGCTGTTGTTCTCTTTCCCTCATGTATACTGTTGTTCAATACTTTGGAGATATGTAAGATTTATCTTTTCTTTTTGAAAGAAATTCATACTTTTATTTAGCTAGGATGCTTTTAATCAAAATTGACTGAGATCTTTTGTAAGATGTCTTTACTATTTCAAATAAATGCTGTTTTGCTCTTTTGAACTTTCTGTTTATCAAAGAATCCTGAAAAAAGTATCATGGTTTCCACAAAAATATTAAGCAGAGCAACCATTTTCAACATTACTAATAAAAATGATGATACGAATGATTTCTGAATAAAAATCAGCTTTGCTATAACGGGAAAAAAAACATTTAATTTAAAATAAGGATAAATAATAAAAGTTAAAATAATTAATTAAAATGATAACATTTATTTTAAATTTTAATAATATTTTACAATATTACTGTTTTATTGTATTTTTAATCAAATAATGCAGCTTTGGTAAGCAAAACAGACTTATTTCAGAACATAAAAAAAAAATGTTACCAACCTCAAACTTTTGAACACTATGTCTTAAAGTGATTATCCACCCCAAAATGCGTTTATTAATAGACCATCTCTTATTTTTTGTGTTCCTCAGAAGAAGAAAAAAAATTTTTTTTAGCGAACTATCCTTCACTGGCTGCTACAGTACCACTATTGTCCTCTAGGGCGAAGTGTGATACAAGTAAAGTGTGTAATTTATTCTCAAACTAACAGACTGCACTTCCGTTTAGTGCCACTAGTGGTTCAGAATTCAGACATTTCTAATAATCTATTTAAGTGCTTCCCTTATCTGTATTCATTTTGCATAGTGCTGAAGATGTTTTGGCAATGCTTTTGGGGTCACATAGAAGTTCATGCATACAGGGTCAAGGGAAGTCGATGTCGAGGAGGACCAAAGCATTTTTAAATGTCGTAATTTGAATAACTGAATGTCACTTTGTTGAAAGAGGCGCATAAATAATTTACTGCGCCCCATTTTTCTGACACTGGGGATTCAAATGCACCATTCAGAAATCATTAGCACACTCTCCTTCTTTGACAATGGATACTGTATTTAACTGGAATGTCTCTTTCCGACCTGGAAAACAGTGGAAAGAATAATCAAAGGAAGCGTTTGCTTGTGTGGCTAGTCTGGGACAAAACATTTTATGTGCCTCAGGATGTTGGATAAAAAGTAGATAAAAAGTATCCACCTGATTTCGCTGTTGTTGTTGAGGGAAACTAGTCTCCCTGTGCTGATCCACTTAATTGTTTCCTACTTCCATCCCCAGGACGTCGAGGGAATGTTTGTCCACAGTACAGTGCCTGCCAAAGGCTTTTTAAAAAGTTATTTCCTGAACATTGAAATCTTTCCTTCTCATCTAACGCCATTGTTTACATACACAACAGAAACACCACTTTGGCTACAAACAGTGAATGCTAAAGTTTAAAAAGCATCCACTAAGTTCTGAATAGGTAACCCGCTGGGCGCTTGCTTAGGCAGCTACATTGAGTTTGATTGGTGGATTTTACAGTTGATTTTCCCTGTGCACATTCTCATAACTCTCTCGCTCATCCTTGTTAAATGATGAATGTTCACGGTGACGAGACATAGTGATGTATTTGGCTAATCAATTAGATACAACGCAGATATGCTTGATCGATAACACGACTTGTCCCCATTTTTCAGAATATATTTCTTACTCGCAGTGTCATTGATTAAGGAGAAAGTAATTCAGCAAAAGGCCATCACCTTCAATTGTGGGCGGCTACATGCCAACTGTGCAGAGAGATTGTTAGCCCCAAGTTACTTTCTCTTTCAGAACTGGAGTAGCGAGACTTTATGATGGATGAGAGTGAATTCATGAGTAGATACTGTGTCTCAAGTGCTGTTAATATGAAGGGCTGCAAGATTTGGGGAAAAATATATATATTTTTTTTATAAAAATAGCAATTGTGATGGCAATTATTATTACTACTACTATTAATATTATTAATTTAAAATATATTATGTAATGTACATATATAAATAATAGATACTGTGTCTCAAGTGCTGTTAATATGAAGGGCTGCAAGATTTGGGGAAAAATATATATTTTTTTTTTATAAAAATAGCAATTGTGATGGCAATTATTATTACTACTACTATTAATATTATTAATTTAAAATATATTATGTAATGTACATATATAAATCAATAATTTAACAAGATAAGAAACATTAATTGTTTAATGTTATAAAAATATTTTGTAATATTTCACTGTAAAATAACAAATATCAGTATTTAAGAAAAAATAATTAAAATAATTTTATTTTACATACAACAGTAAAATTGCAATACTAATATTTACGCTTTTATGTTTTAATTTTGCCAAAAGTAAAATCTGTATGGGGAACTTTTTTGCCCTCACATGAAATTTCTCAAAGCAATGGTAAACCTCAAAGATAGAAACTGTTCTAAAAAAGTATTCTTATGAAAAATGCTGTTTTGCATTTCACACTCTGGTGAAAATGACTCTCACTGAAAAAGATTAGATAGTTGAGGGTTTATGCTGTTTTGTTATGGATTTTGTGCCAGGTTGAATCTGCTTAATAGTTCATAGCAGAAATTTGCATTCTCACTGCATTGCAATATTATAGAAAAACAGTTCTATTATCTGTACATCTTTAGCTTTATGATAGCAATCCTTCAGTATCAAACTGCAGTTTCAGACATTATAGGGAGAATAAAAATCACTCAAGGCAATCAAAGCACCAGCTCCCTCATTTTATTTGTAGAATGCCGTATAGCATTTTAGATAATCAGCCATGATTTCATTGCTCTGACAACATGAGCCTAGGAGCTTGTGCTTGCAAATGTTAATCCTACATATGAGTCTAGAGCTAAAGAGAAATCCCAGATAAATAATGCGTCACAGAAACTTCCATCTGCCCGTTTTTACTACACCGGCAGTGCCAGTTGAAGCCTGAGGGGATTTGCTGGCTACATAAACATACAAATGTCTAAGAGTCTAAAACAGTGACAGCATCAGTCCTGGCTGAGCGTTTGCTTCCTTCCACAGTTTTTTTTTCTCTTTATGAGTTGGCTGGGAAGCTCTCTACACATTTTGCAGAGCCTAGTGCGTATTAACTGCGAAGACTGCCCTTGAACACCATTACAGTTCAATTCAAGGCGATAATGGACAAGCACTCCAGTGCAAGACTTTATATAAACAGGTTCATAATCGTGGCTGAAACTCAGGCACATTTCCAGTATACTTGAGGAGATGTGTGACGGAAAAATGCGCCAAAGTCTCCAGTCAACATCAGCACAATGCTTAAGCTGAATCCAAAATAAATTGCTCGTTGTCAGACCTCTTTCTTGGCTGTCAGGTAATTTGGGCATCATTTTCAGGCAACCTGAGCCTCCGTTCAAGCACATTTCAACTTTATACAGCACATGCACGTTAAACCTAATTGTTCTCTTGAAAGCCATGATGTGTTTTGACCTCAGGAACTATGAAATGACTCTGTCAGGATCCACTCCAGAACCTTTTGCTGCTGGAAATTTTTCAGTAAATTAGGGCACAATGCCGGTGAAGTGCTTTTGTGTGCCATGCTCTTCATCATTAATTGCACTTATCAACACTGGTGACAGCCTCTTAGGAGATGAGGAGTGTTATTTTTTACACGAGCACTTGCAATTACATTATGCCTGATTTTTCACACTTCCCCCATCTGTGCACAAGAAAATTAGAGCCTTTTTGTATACACGCTAAACATTAACCCTGTAAAGCCTACTGTGTCGTATTTGATAAGCACACATCCAAGGCTCAAAAATGATCATGCTCAAAACTTTGCTGAAAAACCTGTTGTACACAATCGACTACATGCCTGCTTTCATCTGATTATTAGCGGTACACGTGTGTTTCTGCTTTGTGATTTGTGACACAAGTCAAGTAAACATAAGAATAAATGTTATATCGTTAGTAATATCTTAAGATTAAGATTAAGTGGACTGAAGCAACTGAAGAGTGACAACTGATATTTATATGCATTTTATGTAATGATTTTTATAAAGTAAACCTAAGAATAAATGTATCACTTTACAATAAGTTAACATTAGTTAAGAATTAACTCACAAAAAATAACAATGAGCAATATTTTTTGTTACAATATTTATTAATTTGTATGTTATTTAATAAAAATATTATTGTTAGTTCATGTTAGCAGGTGCATTAAATAATATTAACAGAAAGAACTTTTGATGTTAATAATGTATTAATAATATGTTGAAATTAACGTTAACTATGATTAATAAATACTTATAGTTTTTATTGTTAGCTTATGTTAACTAATATCAATAAATGAAACCTTACTGTAAAATGTAACCAAACAAACTTTATATTGCTAGTAATATTTCAAGATAAATATTTACTGGACAGAAGCAACTTAGGTTTGCTTGATTATCTGTATATAATTTTTTAGAAAATCATGATAAATTTGTTAAGGCTTTTTTTTCAGAAGTTTCAATAAACTGTTCAGTTTCAAAATCAATTTTTTCAGACTTATTATTATTTTATATTTCAGGCTTTACAGAGTTGCTAACAATGTGAATAAGTGTTGTTAATTTTACAGTTTTATTTTACATGCAGCCTCTGTGTAGTGTCATGTGAATGTCTGTGATCAATATTTTAATCAGATTTGTTAGTAATCCAGTGCCCACTTTTCCTGTAATTTGTCGTCTCTTTTTGTTTATTTGTTACACGCCGTTGAGGCCTCCGTTCCATTGTGAAAGATCATCTGGAGAAGTTTTAGCATATCGTTGGGCAGATTGTGATAGGTAGAAAATTAATTTGGATAGAATTTCCAATGTTTCTCTTTGAACGTGCTCCAGGAATTGATTGCTTCATTTGTCATTTGCACAGATGAATTATGTATGTGCTGCTTGCTAGAGGGGAGGGATTAATCAAAAGCATTTTGATAGGTTGTGTATATGTGTGTGTGTGTGTGTGTGTGTGTGTGTGTGTGTGATGCGACAGAACGTGGCCTGTTTGCATGCAGGGGCAATGGGATTTCAAAGAGTGTCAGAGGGACCAATACGGAAGTGTTGATTGGCTGATAGGCTGTGACAGCTCATACTGCCCCACTCTTTTACAGTCAATGATGTTTCCTGTTTGGAACTGAGGACTAATTATATATAATGATGTCATATATTTTTTCCCCTATACATCTCCAGACTAGTTTGGTCTAGGTCAGGGGTCAGTATGAGGTAAGAGTAGAATAACAATCAAGATACGCATCTTGAGACGAAAGGCAGAGGAGCTGGCTATATAAATTGATCCCGACCAGAATGTAAACAGTAGACAGAAAAACCAATCTGATAACATGATGAAAAGCATGATCTCACTTTTAAGATGAAAATAAGAGATGGTGGCTTTTAGGCTAGATGCTTTTAACTGCCTGGAAATGTTATAATCTGTGAAGGGGCTAATTTATTCCATTATAATACAGACTTTTGGCAAAATCGCATCTTTAATTACTTATTGACCAATCAAAGTTGAGCGGAGTGAATGCAGGCTGAGGCGTCTGACTGTTGTGATTAAATGGTTTCAAAGGCTGAGGTATTGATCAGTGTGGTTTGAGTTGCACCCACTGGACTGATTCTTGGCTTGAGCATTTAAGATATACAGTATTCTTTACTGCTCAATAGAATCAGTGATGCAAACCATTGTGAGAAAATGACTCAGCCAACAATTCCCAGGCATGTTTTACAAGTCTTTTTTTAAAGTTTTTACACTCACATACACTACCCTTTAAAAGTTTGATAGTACGATTTTTAAATATTTTTTAAAAGAAGCCTCTTATGCTCACCAAGGCTGCATTTATTTGATCACAAATACAGTAATTATGTGCAATATTATTACAATGTAACATATCACTTTTTTTATTTGAATATATTTTAAAATGTAATTTATTTCTGTGATGGCAATGCTGAATTTTCAGCACCATTACTCTAGTCTTCAGTGTCACATGATCCTTCGGAAATCATTCTAATATGCGATTTGCTGCTCAAGAAACATTTCTTATCATTATCAATGTTGAAAAGAGTTGTGCTGCTTAATATTTTTGTGGAAACCTTTTCAGGATTCTTTGGTGAATACAAAGTTTAAAAGAACAGCATTTATTTGAAATAAACCTTATGAATGTCTTTACTGTCAGTTTAGGTCAATTTAATGCATGCTTGTTGAATTAAAAGTATTAATTTCTGTTAAAAATCTTATTGGCCTCAAACATTATTTTTGTTACAATTATTGTACAATACACTTAGTAGTGTGCTATACAGTACAGTATTTCATATAACAATAAACTATTACTAAACAGTCAATCAGAGAGAGTATGTACAGGGATTCTGACAATGACTCTACATTTATATATAGAAGCAAATAGGTATCACAGCAGTGGTGGGCTAGTGTGAAACACTGAGATAAAGACTCCCCCGAGCTTTCTTTGCATCTTAACTGTTCTAGACCTCAATGGATTTCAAGAGCTCTCATGTGAATTCTTAAGACTTTTCAGAATAAAAGGTTCAGTTGAAAAACAAATAGATCTAACACAGAATCAAAGATAAGATAAATTTCTAGTGGAGGGTGTTTGGAGAGAGAAAAAAAAAACTATTTAGACCGCTTGTATTTACTTTTAATTAATGCGTTTGAGATTCATGCAAGGCAGCAAGGGAACTAAGAACTGAAACAACAACAACAAATCTTATTGAACCATATGGACCTAGCTGCAAATGATAATGTAATACATTAAGTCATGAAATAAATGTCTCAATAGATAAACTGTAGACTGTGTAAAGTTTATTAATGTGAAGTTATTATTTATTGTGAAACACTGTAATAATTAACAACAGACACAAATAGACACAAATCTTTGTGAATACATACAATTTGTGGTGATTAAGACATACTTATTTAGTTATGTTAAGTGTTTTCATCACTATTATTATTACAAAAAGTTCAATGTTGAATGTTATTTTGAGGTTAATACCATGAAATAAAGGAGACGATATGCCAATTTAAAACAAGAAGATAAATAACAAAATCTTGAAATTTGTAGAGACATTTTTTAAATAAGAAATAAGGTAGCTAAAATAATTTCTGTGCTTTGATATTCAGCAGACCTGCGTTGTTTGCGGTCAGATTTCATCTTATTAAATGTCAGGTGTTCATAGCCATTACCGTGAAACAGACGGGCTGCCAGAGGCCTGTATGGATTGTACCGTTGTTTGAAGTGTAAAAAAGCAAATTACATCGTGTTGTGGGAATAGAGCCGAGATCTGGAGATCAGCCCATATGCGGAAATGATTGGAAGGCTTTCATCCAATGTCAGTCTGTTCCAAAAATAGACTGACTTGCCTTTATTGCTAATTCTGTCAGTTGTGGCACTCTGAAAAGAGCAGAGGCTATCATTAATGGACTTTTAGGGAGTCAAAATATGTTTCTACTGATGTTTTACCTTTTCGGCCCAAAATTTTAGAAGTGGAACACACTAGCCTATTTGAAAGACATTTTGGTACAGCATTCATCACCTGAGTGTTTAAATTTGATATTAAGTAAAGCAAATATAGACATATGTTCACATTTTAGACATATGTCATATTTTAGAATAATAATAAAGTTGTCAAACAGTGAAATAATACAAATGGAGGTTTGGAAATGATTTAAGGACCAAAAACAAATGGAAACTATCTTATATTTGAGCTTTTCAGAGTATTCTCCTCTTGAGTTAAGTAAAAACTTTGGCGTGTAGGCTATTAGTTAAGTGACATTGTTACATAAAAGCAGTAGGTGGCAGCAATTGACTGTCTTTATAAGTGAATCATATAGTTCAACCGATTCTTTTCAGAAACGCTGCTTCGTTCACAAATAAAAAAGTAAGTGAGTCTCTGAATCATTCACTCAACCAAATTGTTAAAAAAAACACAGATTCATTAAGGAACGAAACAAATGACTTACTTCATGAGAGTCATTGAATCATTCACTCAATCAATTTGTTGATTCATTCAGGAATCAAACACCGCTGTGTTGCTCAGAGATGTGCAGCTTTTCTGCTGTGGATTAGTTTGGAACTATTTCGTTGGTGGATGAAAAACAGACAAAGTAACTGGCAATGCTGCCTCTAAAATGTAAGTTACTCAGCATGAACTTGTTTATTTATTGAAGTAACTTTGTTTTTCTGAATCAGCACGACTGATTTGACTTTAAGAGCGAGGCCGCCTCAGATCTAAAACAACAGTTGTGTTCTTACATTTACATTATTTCTAGATTGGCCTTGCTGCAGTTCTTCTGTTATTAAGTGAGCATTGCTTATCAGTAAGGTTTGATTGTTTTGCATTTTTGCTTGGCTTATCTACATTTTGCAAACAATACCTTTTTTTTCTTTGAAACAATTAATCAGTTGAACACTCAATATCAGATTGAATGCAGTGAGGCTTGGGTGCTCTATAATAAAGTATGTGCTGAGGAATATATGACATTTTGATACACCTCATATGGCAGTTGTGATAGCTCCATCAGTTAAATAGATATTTCCAGTGAGACTTGCAAAAATGGCTCTATTTTTTTTTGTATGCTTTAACCATGCCTACTGAGCTGGAAATGCTAAAGAACATTTGAGATCAGAACCATTATTTCTGTCCAGTGCTTTTAACATTATTTCATTTGGTCAGCTCAAAGACTGTGTTAACCCAAGAACATCCTTATGCTTTCCATGTATATTCAGAAACATGCATATGGGTTGCATTAAGTGGACTTATAAAGCTCTGGGCCTACTTTGTATTCAAAAGCTAGTCTCTTTCTGTTATAATTGCTCTTAGTGTGCTATAGATAACGGGCTTCGGCTTCAGCAATTTCCGGCCATTTGACAAATGCTTTTCATCTGTTTGTTCCTCCACAATGTTCCTGCGGTGTTGCATCCATGAAGATTTTGAGCTGTGAATAATTTATGAGAGGCATCTTCTGCACTCAGCTTTGTGCTCTTTGCCCAGAAATGGTGACAAACAATACAAGTCTCTTGTTTATTCGCTCTGGCCCTTGTTAGGTTCCGTCTGATCCTTCTCTCTTCTTTAGGCTTTTTGTCACGTGCCATTCCTATACTCCTCATCCTGAATTTCTTCGCCAGCTGTGTTTTAAATTCAGAGTGGTGGCAAGAAAGACTACATCTGAATTTAAATCTCTGGTCAAAGCAGCTGTTTTCTTCCGTGAACCTCTGTGGAATTCAAAATCGGCATGTTGTCTATGTTTTTTGTGCCTCAGGAGAAGCGGTGCCGGAATTATGTTCCCTGCCGACTGATTTCTGCCAGTCACAATCTGTTTGAGGCGCCCATTCAGGCAGGCCCGGGGCACCATGACACATGGCGAGCCACTTTATCTCAGAGTGATTCTGTGAAAGGCTTCACATTGATAAAACTTTCTTGTGAAAACTGCTTCTTCAGTGGCTATCAGATGCTTGCTGAGTTTGTCAGATGGCACTTTGCTTTGTCTGATTGCGCCGAATATTTTTATGTATGAAGAGTGTGTCATTCAAAAAAATCTAGCATTACATCATTCCATCAGGTCCAGTAGGATTCTATGGATTTTATTTGCATTTTATATTCTTATTTTGAGAAATTATTGTATTTTTTAAACATATTAAAATGTGTTGATAGTACTGCAATTACTTACTAGCTGAAAGAATATTCAAATTAGTCCGTTCGTAATTTGAGGATATATCAGAGCTCTATCCCTGCTGCTGAATGTGTATGATATACCAACAGGAGACGGATTTCTTGTTTTTATCTGATTTAGCTAAGCCATTAGCTGTGAGGGTCAGCATTAACATCACTGATGCTGACGCTCTCAACAAGATGACTATTGACTCTTTCACTGAGGGATAAAATGTTTTACCGGCAAGAAAGTTCCTTACAAAAAAGTACTGTGGTCATATATTAATTATATAGATTACTGTTCAAAAGTTTTAGGTCAGAAAGATTTTTAAAAATGTTTTTGAAAGATGTCTTATGTTCACCAAGGCTACATTTATTTGATTTAAAGAATAGTAAAATTATGAAATATTATTACAAATATTATTATTTTTTATTTATAATATACTGTATGTTAAAATGTAATTTTTTCCTGTGATGTCAAAGCTGATGTTTTTAGCATCATTACTCCAGTCTTCAGTGTCACATGATTCTTCAGAAATCATTCTAATACGCTGGTCTGGTGCTCAAGAAACATGCTTCTTATTATCAATGTTGTGCTGCTTAAATTTTTTGAAAACCATGAATCCTTTGATGAAAAGAACAGTATTTATTTGAAATATAAATACTTAGTAACAATGTAAATGTCTTTACTGTCATATTTGATCAATTTAATGCATTTTTGCTGAATAAACGAATTAATTTCTTTTGGTAACGCATCTAGTTCATAGAAAACTTCCAGAGCATATGATTTAATTGTTGTGTTGCTCAATGGTTTAAACTGCAGATTCCTCTCTCAGTGTTACAGTAGAATACTGAAATCTTTTAATTGTCTCATCAGTCCTAGCTCATTAAAAAGAGGTTGACCGGGGACAGCTAGTCAGCTTATCCTGTTAATGCATATAATCAAGACTATTTCAGAAATTATATCACATCTTCAGGCTTGTTTGGGGACATTTTAACTTTCGTGTTGCTTGTGGGCAAATCCATTGTGAAAGTTTGAAATACAACCTGTCCTCCAAACCACAGTCCCTCACTGGTTTCCATACAAGTGATGAATATGCACCTGCTGTGATGGCGGGTGGAAGGGGGAGCTGGGTGGAATGTAATACGCAATCGCAGCAGGTATGAAATCCCTTCAGGCTTGATTCTCTGGAAAGCGTTTTAGAGCTGATAGGATGAGCAGTATGTGCATGCTTGCACGCTTTGGTAATTTTATTTTCAGCCGCTGCATACTTCAGGATGTGTTATGACCGTTTCGGTTAGCCTCGCTGTTATTCTTGCAGCCCGTGGGATACTGAATGTCTCACACACATTTCAGGCGATGTGACATTTGTCCCGGGGGACCCATCTCCGTAAATTAGAGCTTATGAAATGTCTATGCAGAGAAGCAACACAAAACACAAGGAATATTAAAGGACAAGAAACAAAAAATCTTTTTTTTTAAATCTGCCAGAAACAAATCCATTAAACTGAATTTGCACATTTATGCTGATCAATGCATGTACCACACCATATGGAGATGTTAATTCAACTGTAATGTTAGCCTTTGCTTGAAGGCTATATATATATATATATATAATATTTTTTTGTTTGTTACTTAATTATTAGTTTTACATGTGGTTAAATGTCCTGTATGTTCTGGAAGCTGTTGGCTGATGCTCCAGTAACAGGACAACAAGTGTTTTGTATACAGTACAGAGTTTTCCAGTCTTCAAGTAATTACACAGTTTTTTAGGACTACTTGAAAGCTGTTTTGTTGTAAAGCTTGGTTCAGGAGCAGAAGTAATCCATTTGGCAAGCCTGTTTACTGTAGCATTGGAAAAGTGCACAGTAATCCCCATACTCTGAATCAACAGGCCAAACATAACAATTTTCCCAAAATACCCCTTGTGTCCAATATCTTTTTACCCTAATGTTAAATTACACTTTCCCTGATGGATGGTCGCATTGGTCCAAGAAATTGAGTTGTCTGTGTTGCAGGGCAGATGTTGATTTGTAAACTGCACTGGTGTTAAAATCAGATCAACAGTTTTTCTGAGTAGAGCATGTGATTGTTAATATGAAAGATGGCATTAGCTCACCGCCCAAGCTGTATTGTGTAATGCGGTCTGTTATCTAGCCACAACAAACTTTAACAAGGTTCCTTTTACGATATTGCACATTACATGAAGCTAATATCTGCCAGAGAGGCTTGTCTCCAGACAACATCTTATTAATGAAAATATTATGATAGTCATGTTAGTCTAAAGTCAATTAACCTCACTGGGTCTGGGCTTAATTAATATGGGGAAAAAGTGAAATGCCAAGTTCACCGATTATACAAGCATGATATTACTTTAAACACATTCATTTCAAATGTTTCTGAGCCTATTGATTTTCCAACTAGGTTATGTAATCCCACTGTAGTTGACCTTTTGTCCAATAATCTAATATCTCAGAGGAAATGAAATGTTTGCCATCTTAATCACATTTGTTGAGGTTTCAGCTTGATTCATAAAATTGTATTAATTAAATTTTCTGTGATATAATGTGTATATACGTTTTATTATATATATTGATAGTATGGGGGAAAAAATTATATGTATGAGCAATATCGCAGGAGTAGCAGTGCAATATGGCTGTATATCGGCATGGCTGTGATTCGGCTGTAGGCATGATGCCACAGGTAATCACAGCGTGCCGATATGCAGCCATATCGCACTCCTAAAAGTGTGATATTGCATTTATACAACAGTTCGACGGCACGAGTGTGTAAATACAGAAGAAACAACAACCCAACAAACACTCTTTTGTGCAGAACTAATTCCTTCCGCCACGGATTAAATCTCAAGTTGACTATTTAACAGCTGAGCCCAAGCCCTTGTTACTAATTCGAAAACGTCACTTTAGAACTAGTAATGAAGGAACGTTGAGTAGGGCTGCTTGATTATGGCAAAGATCATAATCACGATTATTTTGGTCAATATTGTAATCACGATTATTTAACACACGTATTTTCATTCTCAACTGATTACGTTCACTTAAGACATAACTGACGATGGTTAACGTGAATAATCATCAAGCGCCGCACTTTGACACATTGAGATTCGAGGACCAGAAAGAACTGTTGTGTAAACTTTTATATAATAGAAAACCACAAAATAATAATGCAAAGTTTTAACTGGCAAAGTGGTTCTTATATTTCTAGATTTTAATTTTTAGTGTCATAATTTCCGTCATGCCGTTTCATGATTTTTAGTCATGCAGTTTGCCGCATTGTGTTAAATTATTAATGTAAAGCTTTTTGCATGCAGAGCAGATTTATTTGTAATGGAGTTGAGCAGGAGGAATTGACAATGACAAGTAGGAGGACAAAAAATACATTTGCACTCAATTTATATCAAGAATTAGGACAGATGGTGTGCTCCTTTTCTGACTAACTTGATATAAAAAACCCTGTGGCAAGTTAAAACGTTTTTTTTTAAATATATATTTTGGTGCAACATCAGTTTGTAAATCAGACCTACATCTTGCAGTCAATTTCATAACTAGAAAGATAAAATAAATGAGATAAATATATATTTTGGTGCAACATCAGTTTGTAAATCAGACCTAGATCTTGCAGTCAATTTCATAACTAGAAAGATAAAATAAATGAGATCAGTGTCAGCACAACCTCCACCCACACAGGTGTGCTGCTCTGTCTGCTCTATGTCATTATATTGGATTGACAGCGACAAGCTTGATACTATAATTCACACACAGGCTCAGCATTTCTTCTATTGATTCAACTGATCAGCCTTCACTTTCCACCTCTCCATTCTGCATAGAGTCTGTCAGCTGTCAAACCGAGAGGGGAATCCGTGAATGGGTCCCAAGAATGAGGATGTGTTGGTGCATGGTTCCCACTCGCTGGTAAAAGCGACAGGATGTGTTTAACGGCCTATTTTAATTAAAGCCTATGGCTCTATCTCCCCATGAATGTAAATGCAGAACTCTTCGGGCTGCTTTGTTTGAATTCAAATCTACAAAAATTGCTTTGAAAAATATGCCAGAGCCAGGCTGGTATGATGATCAGACGTTTTGATATTTGCATTATCGCCGTGACCGGCATGACAGCCCTGATCTCGAACTTTCTTGACTGTTCCTCAGAGGCCATGACATTTTCAGGAAGACTAGTTACCTTTTGGTTTTCTTGACTTTCAAAGAAAGGCCATTGCAAATGAAACCTTTAATCTATATGGCAACATTTGAGTGATTCTACATTCTAAATTCTGTGTCATTATTGCATTTGTCTTGTCAAGCAATTAATCAATTTGCTTGAAGTTACAGGAGAACTTTGCACCAGAAGCTTGGCATATAATCTCATGTTGGTTCTTGCTGCCTCTGTTTATTAGATCCCATAATCATCTGGGGTTGAGTGACATACAGTAATGCTGAGATATGAAATGTTATGGGATTTTTCTGTCACAAATGACACATCAGTCATTTTTTCCCTCCCACTGCAGTCTCCTCACAAGGTGTTTCCGGAATGTGAGCTGATCATGCAATAAATAAGGCGTAAAATGGTATAAATCATGTAACACGCTAACATTTTTGGCGGCCCCAAGATTGATCACTTCTGGGAACAGGGAGGCTGCACCGAATCAGTCTTACATGAACCAGAACTGAAGGGAGGGTGATCATCGCAAATATCCTCCGAGATACACACAAAGCAATTGACATTTATCATTAGAGACCGGCCCTGACAAGAGCAATAAATGGTCTTCACATCGATATATTCTACATAGGCTACTTTTGATAAATGAGACAGTATGGGACAAAAAGGCTAAGGTATAGATGTAGAACATCTTGGTGCATTGTTATACTGAGTGACATTTATATTTGTAGCTTATGTTCTCAGGTTAGCAGAAGCAAGGAGGTGGCTAATTTCTGAGTTAGGGTGAGGAAAGCAAGTGCTAGACCTGCAGAGCTGCTCAGCATTTTTTTTTTTTTGCTGTGCCCTCAGGGTCTGATTAGAATGCTGAGCCATACAAAGTCTGCAGAGAGAGGGGAGCAAGGTGACTAAGATCGCTGGCAGTGTTACTCCCTCATTCCCATAGTTTCTAGAGGAAATTGAAGGGGTTTTAAAGGTGCTGTGAGTGATTTTAGCCATTTGGCTAATTCCCACCTGAGTTAGACCACACCTGTCCTCGCAACCACACATCCTTTATCCAAAACCCCACTCACAAACATCACCAAATTTAATGGCAGCAACTGACTTGTTTGTGCTGTTTACAGAATCTAAAGCTGTCTCAGATTTTTTTTCCGGTTAGAAATGAGTATGGAAGCCGGTTTCCACCATGGTATAGAAAAATAAAAAAGGTAATAGTGACTATTTATCTTGCAATTCAGACTTTTCTCATTGTTCTAAGTTTATATCTCTAAGAATTCTGAAAGAATTTTGGGAAAGAGATAGGCAGTGGGAGAGAGGAACTCAGAATTCTTCTAACTTTCTTTCTTGTGATTCCAAATTGACATCTCTCAATTATGAGTTTATATCTTGCGATTCTGAATTTTTTCTCAGAATTCTGAGTTTACATCTTGGACTTTTTTGACAGATTTGCAAGAAAAAAAAACTCAGAATTGTGAAATTAAGAAATAAATCATATATGTATGTGGGTGTGCGTGAATATATGTATGTATGTATGTGTGTGTGTGTGTATATATA
>NW_015542345.1:3510542-3527372 GCF_001515605.1 Sinocyclocheilus anshuiensis
TTACACTTACATAAATTACACTTCATAAATGAAAATATACACCTGTTATATTTTGAAAAGTGTATTGTTCAAATGGGACAGTAGTGGTCCTTAGCATTAGGAAACTTTGAAAAACCCCTGTAACACTGCTCATTTCACATGCAAACAGGGCTTTTCTTAATGATGGACGCAATTGACCATTTAATTAGATTCGAGGAAAGAGTGGAAAATATTAATGGGAAAATTACTGTTTTGCTCTAAAAAAACTTTGCTAACATCATAACTTGACCTCAGGGAAAAAAAATGTATAAATAAAATGAAAAATGTATGCTCTGTCAGACAACTTGATGCACTTGACTTAATGACACCGTGAGGTGAATATCCTTGCTCAAGTGTCATTCAAAGTGTCTGAATGGAAATGTTTTTTCTCCTTTTGAGGCTCAGGTTCTTTATGAGTTTCATCCAGCATGTTTTTAGCTCGTGTCTATAGACATTCTAGTGACCACTGACACTAGGCAGCATTTCTTTAGACATGCCTTGCAGTATTATGTAAGTAATAAAGCCTTCAGCCGCCTTCTCCCTTGCCTCCGTGTTAGAGCACACTGAGCCAGTCTCTTTGAGTGAGGGCTGTAATTGCATCCGCTCAAAGAGTGAGGAAATCAATTAGACATCACAGGCGGTGCTAAGGGGGCAGTGCTGACATGCACCGTCTGTGTCAACACCGTCGCATTCCCCCTCCACGCCTCGCGCCACCATGTGCCACACATCACTCGCTGTCTGTGTTAAACGGCAGCGTCCGTGGGGCTTCGAGCCAGTAATTGGTGGGAGGGAGCCACAACAAAGAGACCAAAACACAATCCTGATCCACGGAGTTATGACAACATGTCCTCCCTCCAGGGCCTGGCGAGGGTATAATGAGAGCAGAAGGCCAGTAGGGCAGGGGAGAGAGAGGCAATGTGATGTCGGAGAGGAGAGAATACGGCAAAAAGAATTAAGGCTGCAGCACTGGGCTACTCCCCCAGTTTCACTCACAGCTGCAGGTCCACATTAGCTTTAGCTGCATTGCAGCCTTTTCCAGGTACACATGAATTACCTCATTGTGCTCCTAGTGCAAAAGCTGCAGGGAGTTTTTATGTGCTACCAAGCATATAAAAGCTGTTGTTATAGTCAATATAGTGAACAATATTATAAGAATGATGAATACACTTTTTTTTACATTCTGTTTAGGGATTTGTTAGGATCTATCTATCTATCTATCTATCTATCTATCTATCTATCTATCTCTCTATCGATTTGGTGTTATATTGTTCTGTCATTCTATCTATATGTATGTATTGTTCTACAGTATCCATCACATCCATCCATTACATTTATATGACTCCTTGTTTTCAACTGGCGCACAACCCTGATGTTACATTTTCTACTTTGGGCTTGATGTCGTATTTATGTAATGCATTCTGGTTGGTCTTCTCTTGCACATCCATTTGCATAGTGAATTGCAATTGCAATTGTATTTTTTATTTTTTATCTTTTTAAACTTAGTTTGTCATGTGTTGATTTTCCCTCACCTGACCGAAAAACAAGTCCACTGAGTGTCATGACTAATGCAGCATTTCATTTACACAGAACTGAAGCCTCAAGCCTGTTACCTAAAACTATAACACAATTATTTGCTTCCCTGCAAGCAATGGCATTTCCTCCAGGAAATGCAAATCTAGTTTAACTGCATCAAACTCAATTTTCCTTTCCTATGAACTCTGTCCTAATGCAGGAATGCTCGCAATAGTCACATGTCATGCACTCCAGCCCTTTCAACTCATTGATCTTTTCGCACGCTTCGTTTGCTGTGAGCACAAGTGAGCGGTAATGGGGCTATTTATTCACATGCCTAAATCGGAAAAGCAATACTTTCATAGGTAATGATTAGATCATCATTGCAATGGGGGACATGAGCGTTCTCATTTCTCTAAATCATTACCCACAAACCCCCTTGAACACGCACATTCCATTCATGCCCTGTTCGCCGCCGCTGCTTGCGAAACAATCTCATCGCTTCATAATCAAAATCACATTATTCAAATTTTTGAATGTCGCAGTGGCCACAGGGCAAACAAGAAATCAAACAGATTTTGAACCATAAATTAGTTTTATTCATGCACGCACTGCCCGCAAGCAACAGTATTAAAAGTTTTGAAAGCCCATCCTTTTCAATCCATTCGCTCTTTGTTTAAAAAACTTTTCATGTGTTAAGAATGAACCAAATAAGAGCATTGAGACCTGCTTGTTTTAAATGTCTGTCAGAAAAGGGCAATTACTCGCAGCAGTGCCAGTAATAGCCATCTCTTCTTGCTTAGACCTGACAGTGAGAGGATAATGCCGGCGAGTCCATCATCTTTAAATCTCCCTATAGCCACCATAACGTCATTATACTGTACCAGTCACCTGCATCTCATCTCCAGCTAAATCCCGGTCAGCGTCTGATTATATTTAAGTGGCGTGCCACAGATCCAAGCTAGACAGAAAGTTCTTGCCTACGTTTCCAAACATTTTAGCATTTTGACATGGATTCGCTTTTGAATTAATGGCTTGGCCCCTTCAAAGTCAAGCTAGCCAACAGGTTCAAGGTAGAGAAAACCTCCCAGCCAAGTCTTATCGTAATCCCCATCAGAGCCCTCAGCATCTCAGCACCGCGACTCAGAGCGCGTGTTATCGGGGATGGAGGAATCGCGCCGCTGTGTGAGGGTATTAGGCCGCTATCTAGAATGCTGGTGGAAGTGGGAACTAGCACTGGAGTTGAACGTGGGAGCGGATGGTTCTATTGGATGGGCTTTGGGGAGGTATGGATTGTTATCTTGATGTCAGACTCCCAGTTCTTATCTAAGTCAACATAGCCTGGCTTTATTTACGCTGGATTTATCTGTGTTTGAACTGAAGTTGCCTTGCTAGGACATAGGGGCTACATTCAATGCGTCAATGGGTTTGTGATGTTGTTTGCTTGTGATATGGATCAGCTCCCTGCTGAAAAGAGCCGAACTGATCACCAGTGTATGCTGTGTTTTGGTTGCTGGTGTGTCGAATCCCTACCATATTATTGCTTAGCCAGATTTTTTATTTTAAGATTTATTTTTTGGCATTTTTCCTTTATTACGATAGGACAGTGTGGAGCTGACAGGAAGAGAAGTGGGAGATCTGGAAAGGTCTAAGAGCTAGGATTCGTACTCTGAACGCCCGTAGTGCAGTGACACTGTATGCAAGCGCACTGCCCGCAAAGCTATCGGCGCTGACCCTAGCCAGGCTTTTGACTTTTTGCTTAAAGGGTTAGTTCACCCAAAAATGAAAATTCTGTCATTAATTACTCGCGCACATGCTGAACGTAAACAGCACTGATTACGTTGTTTCTGTTCAGTGGATACTCTCCAAAATGGCAGAAGACGATAACTCGCGGAGAAGAATTGTTGAATAAATTATGTTATTATTGTTTTCTTTGCACACAAAAAGTATTATTGTATCTTCGTAAAATTCCGGTTGAACCACTGATGTCAAATGGACTATTTTACCGATGTCCTTGCTACGTTTCTGGACCTGGGAACATTGCAGTTGTATTGCTGTCTACGGAGGGTCAGAGAGCTCTCAGATTTGATCAGAAATATCTTAATTTGTGTTCCGAAGATGAACATTCATTTTTGGGTGAACTAACCCTTTAATATCGAGTCCTTGCAGCTTGTCTTGGCTTAGAATTATTCACGTAGACAGATGACATGAAAATGACAACAAAAATGGATTGTCATGAAAAAAAGGCACAGCAGTGTCGGTCCACAACTGGCTAGAAAGAATACATCAGTAAAAATAGCATGGATATGTGTAGACTTAACCATAATCTTACATCAAAAATATAGTAAAAACTGTTTTGCAATTGAAAATAGTTATATTGAATTAATATATTTTAAAGATTTTTATTTTTGGCGTTAATTGCCTTTTTGATGATAGGACAGTGTAGAGGAGACCGGAAGTTAAGTGGGAGAGAGAGAGGGGGGTGGGATCGGCAAAGGGTGGGATGCCTGTAATGCAACGGTGTCATATGTCAGCGCACTGCCCATAGGCTATGAGCGCAGACAAATTAATATGTTTTAAAATGTTATTTATTCCAGTGATGAATTTTCAGCAGCCATTTCTCCAGGCTTCAGTGTCACATAATTCTTCAGAAATCATTCTAAAATTCTGATTTGCTACTCAAGAAACATTATGTAAGATTTGTGAGTAAACTTTACATTTGAAGCCACTCAAATCTGGCAAACTTTGCCAATTCCCTGAGGTTGCGTAAGGTTTGGAACTGGCAGTTTTCTGCTATCGCTTGCCAGCTTGTGTGCAATGTGGGCATGCTATTCTTGCCAGGTCTCATAACTAACTTAACTAGCATGACCTTGTTAAATCATGTTAGTTTCATCAACAGGTTTTGCTGGTGAACATCTTTGCTATAATTGTAAACCAGCTAGACCAGCCCAGACCAGGAAAATTGATATACGTTTGACTGTATTGCAGAGATCCTTGTTCTCAATGTTCGCAAATTGCATTTATTATACAAGTTAATATGTTTCCCTTTTTGTTGCCTGGGAGATTAACTTGTTTATTTCCATGGTGATGTGAAGTGTTAACGGTTATACCAGCAGCAGAGCAGCAGCGGTTTAATGAGAAACAGCATGTTTCTTTTCCTGTGAGGCTATGCACGTGGTGTGGGAGGTGTACGCTTGACTGGGTTTTGGGCCTAATTATTTGCACCTTAACTCTCTGACATTGTACTTTTATAATTTACACATCTTTGCAGCTTTCACAGGTGTTCTTCGGAGACCAGATCTTGCCCTGTTGCTGCCTATTAATAATGATGGATGTAGTAACTAGTTTGACTGATAAGTGGCAGGAGAAGGGGGCTGCGACAGGGCTGTGCCAGGCCCTCGGGCTCTGTCATTGTTCTATATTTGTTAGTTTAGGAGTCAGCGCATTCATTCAGCCCAATAAGAGATGAAGAATGAGGGGCTGGCTTCCGTCTGCCGCCCCTGGCACTGCTCTGTGTCAATGCCCCTCTGTCCCTCACAGTGCTTGGGCCACCAAACCAAAGGCCAACCGCAGTGTTCTGCCAGTCACACACACACAAATGTGCTCCTGCACACACACACATACACACACACAGAAATATGTACTCTCATCTGCCCAGTTATGACATTTACACACTCTCCCACAATGCACTATCCTTATTATTTAGAGGTTGCTGTTCATTTTACTAAATGAACTGAGCAGAGAACACACAGTGTTTCTTCTGCATGAGCAGGGAATGTGTCTCTGTAATTACAGTTTAAGTGACTGCCATTCTTATATGAGTGATTGGCTGCACAACTTGCAATTTCAGAAACTTTTTAGAGGCTTTAGAGACCTAGGTGCCAGAAACTGTTTTGAAAGCACAAATGTTTCAGTACAAACGTGCTGGTGCATTCTTCTCATGATTATTGTGGAAAATGTGTAGATGAATCTTTCACAGATATGTAATGAGCTGAATTTACAGACTTCTGTCACATTTCTGTACACACTTATGTGTAAAATGTACCATTTTTTGTCCGTATAGATATATGGGAGCTCATTTCACCAAGGTAATTCTGAGATAAAGCGTAAAATAAAGAAATAGAAATAAAAAGATACAGAGTCACATTGTGAGATATAAAGTCACAGTTGTCTTTTTATTTGTTTAAATTAGATTCTATATAAAGTAGATACACTACAGTTTAAAAGTTTGGGTCAGTAAGATTTTAAAAAATATTTGGCAAGAATGCATTAAATTTATCAAAAGTGACAGTTTTACATTGAGACACTTACATTGTTACAAAAGATTTCTATTTTAAATAAATGCTGTTCTTTTGAGGTTGTATCACGGATTTGACAAAAATATTAAGCAGAACAACTGTTTTCAACATTAATAATAAGAAGAAATGTTTGTTGAGCTGCATATTAGCATATTAGGATTTCTGATGGATTGTGGAGTAGCCGAAAGTTCAGCTTTGCCATCACAGGAATAAATGACATATTAAAATAGATTTATTTTTAATTGTTATAATATTTTACAATGTTACTGTTTTTTTTTTTCAAATGCAGCTTTGGTGAGTATAAAAGCATTCTTTAAAAACATGAAACAGTTACTGATCCCAAAACTTTTGAACGGTACAGTTTAATATCATTATCTTTGATATGAAATACTTTTGGGAAGTTGATGTCCTGTGGAGTGAGGTCTGTACTACTTCAATTATTTAAACAGCATTTTGTCTGTTCTTTTATGCTTTGTCGTTTTGAACATTGTAACTCTGCAGACCATTTAAAATGAAGATAAAAGGATGTTTAAAATGGTGAAAAAATAATCATGATGTTGAGAAAAAAACTTTCATGTCAACTACCCATCAGTATACTGTATATCAGTTCTTAAATGGTCATTGATATTGTTCATTCATATAATTTCCTCTGTCTCCCAAAAACAACAAATCTTCATCATCCGGGTACCCACCCTGTAGGAAAGAGTGAGGAAAGTACATAAGCTTAGCCTGTTCTTCATCAACAAGCTCAAGTCCTAACTCAGGAAATGATATTGCTCGTTCCTGTGGTTTTAGACACCCTGCTAGTACATAAATTCAGTGTTGTAAGAGTAGTCTGTGGGAAGAGCCCTTGACCTCACACATGCCCATGATCTCTCTGTACTCGGCCCTCTCACACCCCCTCACACACACATTTGAGGAATGTGAGGAAACAGAGTTGGCAGTCGAAGGATTTTCACACAGCACCCTGATAAGAGCCTCATAAAAAGTTGGCTGTGCTCACCAAACTCTCCTGCTCTCTTTGAGAACAAAACAGCAAATATTCCAGTTTACCTGGCATGAGTCGATATTCAATTAACCAGACCAGCCTCTTGTCGTGGCCGTTTATCAATACCTTGTTTTAAGTGCACTTGCTTAATCACTTGCTATTTATGGCTGCAACCAAACGAATAACAACTATTTGGAAAGTTTTTCAATAGAGAAGCAGACATCCCAAGAGAGGAAATGCAGTTGGGTCCTCTCAGGGGATGTGCCAGCACTGAATAATCACTTTATGCCAGGTTATTATAGTTTTTTAATTAGTTAGGTTAGTCTGTCCTTACAACTTAGCTTTCATTCTGTAATAAGTTTAGGTTTTTATGTATTCTTCAGTTTAGTTGTATTGCTTAATCTTTTTGGATTTTTAAGGCTGCCAATGTTAACATGCAATCTGAGAAAATATCTTCTTAACAGATTTATCTGTTTATTATTGTTTGAAATTCCCATCTGGATTTGTAAAGCCATATACACAGCAAACTCTGCTCAGAGTACATATTGTCCCAATCTACAGAGTGTTAAAGTAACACTGAAGCAGAGTTACCACTGTTGAGGATTATGTGATATGTTTTCATGTCTAAAAGCCTGAGCTGTAGTTGTTCATCTTCAACATTGTTAACAGCGGGTTTTCTTTACTAATGCTCATTAGTAATTCATTGCTTAATTATCCCATTAACTTTAACTCGGCTTCAGTGTTATTTTAACACTCTGTAGATTGGGACAATATGTACTCTGAGCAGAGTTGATTTAACTCTGGGGATTTTGCTGTGTATGAATTGTGAATTTAATTAGCACTGAATTATGTCTGAAATATCACACAAGCAGAATACACTGACATTTACGCATTTGTCTAATGACATTAGTTTTAAGAGAAATGGAATATGGGGAAAACAAATGATAATGTTTAAAGTATATGACTTTAGCCTGATTCGGACGGTAATGCTTTCTCATGGAGACGTAAGCTATTTTCAACTTTTACAGGGGTTATTCTGTGATTTTATTGCCATCCAAATCCAGAATGCCGGTGTTTTTCTCCCACCACCTAGGTAAAAAAATACAATTACCCGAATTACCTACTGTTTTTTGACAAACACCAAGGTCGTGTGGTAATTTAATTGCCGTCCAAATCCACATCTCTGAGACGGGATTCGCTGTAATTAGGGGTTCAAGCGCATAGCACTGAAACCCTGTTGTAATTGTTAGAATGGCCACGGATCAGCGATCTCCATGTAAAACTGATCGTGCAGACCAAACTGTCAGTTGTAGAGGCTTGAAACTTGGAGGGATGGTAGTACTCACACCGCCTACAACGTGACCAAGGCTCACCCCAATCTGCCTGACTGGGGTGCTACAGCGATCAAAAGTATAAAATCGCTCATAACTCTTAAACCGTCAGTCGCAGGCTCACGTGTCTTATGTTGTTGGAATCCTTGGCTCTTAGATTTGATTGTGAGCGAAATTTTGCGAACTAGTCCTAGGTTTTCGGAACCAAACCAGTGCAGAAAGATTATCTGGACAGGGAATATCAATAATTATCAAAAAAAAATTAACTTTTCACTCACTGACGCAAAGGGGCACCAAAACGTTTGAAAGGTACAGGGCCACTTTTAGTAAAATGCCTAGAACTCCTGAACGGAATAAGATATCTTCGCCAAACTCAGAACACTTATGTAAGAGCTCAATCTGAGGTCTTACATAAGTAAGACAAAATTGTGACGACAAAAATCGTGGAGCTCGGCCAGTTGGTGGCGCTATAAGAGGGAAAAAACATAAAAATGACTATAACTGCACAACCATTTGTCCTATCAACATGAAAATGGTGTGAAGGACATTTGCGTATCTCAAAAAACATGGCCACCATTGCCCGCCGAAGTTTGAGCACCTGTTAGACGAGGTTAACAGAAGCTGATCGGAATGAAACTTGGTGGGCCTGTTCAGCTTACGGCCCCAAAAATTTGAAAGAAATCAGCCGCTGGGGGCGATATCGCATTTTTGAAGGGCGTAAACGATTGTACGTCGCACGTTTTTTTGCACATGCGCACAATATTCATATCATACGATAGAACTCCTCATTTCGGACAACTTTGCCTCTAGAACCACTGCTGTCAATCAAATCGTTTGTTAAATCATTGAGAAGATGTAAAAAAACTACTTTTGTGAACTAGTCCTAGGTATCTGGAAAAAAACACTGCAGTACAATTCTCTGGACTCTCTAGGCCAATAATTATCAAAAAAAAATTTGAAATTTATCCTTTAGGAAGCTATAACGGGGTCGTTTAGAAAAGGGGCCTGTCCAAATTTACCCCAAATCCTATAAAGCCTAAAGGAAAAATCAAAACTTCACGAAATGTGCTGAGCACATGCAACAGGTGATTCTAAACAAGCATGCAAAGTTTTAAGGGGATCGGACCACAGCTGGCGCTATAACAGTCATAAATGTTAAAAAACATATTTCTAAGGTAAATTACCTGGATTTGCCAAAAATGCTTTTTAATCATTGATTTAGGTAGGTACAGCCTTGCTAAATAATATGCAATGTATTTTCCCTTGGATGCTTAAATGCCTTTCTTACATAAGTAAGACAAAATTGTGACGACAAAAATCGTGGAGCTCGGCCAGTTGGTGGCGCTATAAGAGGGAAAAAACATAAAAATGACTATAACTGCACAACCATTTGTCCTATCAACATGAAAATGGTGTGAAGGACATTTGCGTATCTCAAAAAACATGGCCACCATTGCCCGCCGAAGTTTGAGCACCTGTTAGACGAGGTTAACAGAAGCTGATCGGAATGAAACTTGGTGGGCCTGTTCAGCTTACGGCCCCAAAAATTTGAAAGAAATCAGCCGCTGGGGGCGATATCGCATTTTTGAAGGGCGTAAACGATTGTACGTCGCACGTTTTTTTGCACATGCGCACAATATTCATATCATACGATAGAACTCCTCATTTCGGACAACTTTGCCTCTAGAACCACTGCTGTCAATCAAATCGTTTGTTAAATCATTGAGAAGATGTAAAAAAACTACTTTTGTGAACTAGTCCTAGGTATCTGGAAAAAAACACTGCAGTACAATTCTCTGGACTCTCTAGGCCAATAATTATCAAAAAAAAATTTGAAATTTATCCTTTAGGAAGCTATAACGGGGTCGTTTAGAAAAGGGGCCTGTCCAAATTTACCCCAAATCCTATAAAGCCTAAAGGAAAAATCAAAACTTCACGAAATGTGCTGAGCACATGCAACAGGTGATTCTAAACAAGCATGCAAAGTTTTAAGGGGATCGGACCACAGCTGGCGCTATAACAGTCATAAATGTTAAAAAACATATTTCTAAGGTAAATTACCTGGATTTGCCAAAAATGCTTTTTAATCATTGATTTAGGTAGGTACAGCCTTGCTAAATAATATGCAATGTATTTTCCCTTGGATGCTTAAATGCCTTAAGCGCTTGAACCCCGGTAATCGCTGCTTGCAGCTATATTTTGTATGCATAGTTATTACTGAAATGCTGGAAAGTACAAGAACATTATTTCATAACTGCTCCACCACAGCGAGTGGGAGCTGTTAAGAACAATAAGAAGAATCAGAAGAAAAGCACGTAAATATTATGCCAGCAACAGGTATGCAATACAACTTTAATAAATGTATTATGTAGGCCTACAATTACATACATAAAAATATAAACCAAACAGCTTTATGTTTACCTAATGTAAATAAGAGGTTGTATTAACTTATTTCTGCTAATTTCCACATTTGTAATGACATCCATCATTTTGAGAGATAAAGTGCAAGACCAAAACCATTCCAACTATAGCGTGTCTATTTTCCTATTTTTAAACAGGAGATTTACATAAATAATAAATATGATTAAATAGGATAGGATAGGATATTATTAAATAGATTTTTTTTTCAAGCATATGACATTTTATTTACAGCAGACAATTATGTGACTGACGACGTGAGCAGTGCGTTCCCGGGTTTGTAGGATCACAGAACACGCTTCATACCATGAATAAATCGCCAGCCGAATGAGTTTTATCACTGAGGTGCAATGTAAATTTATTTTTATAGACATCCACATAAGAAACAATTACCATCCGAATAGGGCTTTTTACATCATTAAGAAGCAAATGTAGCCCTAGTTCTCTGAACTTATCCAAAAATATCCAATTTGTAGCACATACCTCTCACACACAGCGTTCACCCTGACAGCCCCAGTTCACCCTGAGTCCAGTTGAACTGCTGCACTAATGACTCTCATAGCCGTGTGGATATTCCTGTGAACGTTCTTTCCTTTATGATACTCGTGGGTGACAATTCCAATTCCTTGGGAGTCCAATCTCATAAAAATGTGTTGTAATGGTGGTTAAAACTGTAGCTCAGTGCTGAGACTTTCACACGGGTCTTTTTCTATATCTTTCTGTCCTTTTTATGTTCAGTGCTGTGTATAGTCTTATCGTGTTTAATTTACATGTTTAATGAATGAAAGCCAAATTTGTACATTTAAATTTTTAAAATAGAATTTGTGAACATTATTTGTTTTTTTTCATCTGTATTTTTGTTTTTCAGACAGGATACATACAGTATATACATATACTTCCATTTGTATATATTTATATACATGTATATGTGTAGTTGACAAATAGGCAGCAAAAAATGCTTTTTTTGTAAAAGACCTTTTTTGAAGAAGAAATGCATATATTTATGTAGTGTGAAGTCTGATCTTTGAGAAAATATAAAGGGTCACTAACTTCATCAATTCTTTTGTGCTTCCGAACTGTACCATAAATTTGTCCTATGGTGTAACATAGCAAAAATTAAGAAAGAAAAAAACTCTTGATAATACATAAATAGCATGATAGTCTTATCGTGTTTAATTTACATGTTTAATGAATGAAAGGAAAATTTGTACATTTAAATTTTTAAAATAGAATTTGTGAACATTATTTGTTTTTTTTTCATCTGTATTTTTGTTTTTCAGACAGGATACATACAGTATATACATATACTTCCATTTGTATATATTTATATACATGTATATGTGTAGTTGACAAATAGGCAGCAAAAAATGCTTTTTTTGTAAAAGACCTTTTTTGAAGAAGAAATGCATATATTTATGTAGTGTGAAGTCTGATCTTTGAGAAAATATAAAGGGTCACTAACTTCATCAATTCTTTCACTGCCTTTTTAAACTGTGCTTCCGAACTGTACCATAAATTTGTCCTATGGTGTAACATAGCAAAAATTAAGAAAGAAAAAAACTCTTGATAATACATAAATAGCATGAGAGAGATTTATTTTCATTGTTTAGATACTTATTTTCATATAGTGCTATTTATTTAATATGAAATTATAATGAACAATTTCAAGACAAACTTTGACAACAAGACAAACTTTCCTGTCATCTGTTCAAAACTGCTGAAAATTATACCATTTTAAGTTGAGTGACATTTGTATCTCCCCTATTGCAATACTCAACTGTTTGTTAAAGATATTGTGAGAAAAATACAAAACAAATCTGTGGTTCTTTTATGTGTGTCACACCATAGGACATTACGTCACACTAAAGGACAGAAATGTTAGTTATTAAATTATTTCTATTTAATTTTGAACATGTCAAAGGAGAAAGAAAGTTTAATTTTGATACAAACAATATCAACATGTTGTTAAACAAAACAAAAAATAATTTTCATCAACAAAATTCGGTCCCACTTTATATTAGGTGGCCTTAACTACGATGTTTTTATCTTGTTGTTTTGATTTTAATTAATCATTTGATACAATGCACTTATTGTGTACACACGTTTTTACATTGTAATTATATATTTTTTAAATTACATCTGTAATTAATTTCTGTAATTACATATATAGTTACACTGTTGACCCATCCCTTACACTTTAACCCACCCTTACCCGTACCACCAAACCTGTCCCTAACCTTAACCGTATTCCACCTCAATAGCAGCAAAAGTGTTTTGCAATACAATATGAACACAGTAAGTACATTGTACGTATTTTTTGATGTAAGTACATAGCAGTTAAGGCCACCTAATATAAAGTGGGACCCAAAATTCAGTCTCTTAGTCAATCAGTATGTTACTGAAGCTTTTCTATTCCCCCGCTGCATGTGTGGCACAGCTAAATATGATTGATATTCAAACTATAATCATGAAGATGTGAATGAATTTTTTAAAAACTATATGGCTACTCTTTTAAGGCATCATTTTGATTCTATTTACTTTCTGCATTGTTCTTTTAGTATCTCCTCCCTTCTGGTGGATCCCTGTTAATTTTCTATATATATTTCCGTGTCCTCTCTCTTCCACTAGTTTCTCTCCCTCAATTCTTTCTGTCTCAAAAACAAAGTATCACATTTTATACTTATTTTCATGACACTTTATAACAGTACAAGTTTTCTGTAAAAACATCAGAAAATAGTTTAATGAATGATATTATTACATTTAAGAACACTGAAAATGATTAAAAAAAAAAAAGAATAAAAAGGAGTTAAATAAATCTTATTTAATTATTTAAAATGCTTTTTAAAGAGACCTTGTCCTCTGGTGTGACATCTTTGTCCTGTGGTGTGACAGTACAGGCATCACACCGGTGGACATTTTCTGTCACACCACAGGACGTTTTAGCCTTTTTCTGTCAATTAATGATCTTGCTTTTCCAAGCTAACCTGTCATTAGCGGTAAGAAAGACACATTTGCATAATTTTCCATGATTATGTAGTTTAACATGCAGTTTTTACTTAAAAAATATAATTTAGGGCTGTCACACCAAAGGACAACAAAACGTAACACTTCTGTAGTGGTTCCAAAAAATTAAATATTTGAACAATTCTGAGACCAAAAATTATCATGTGCACGTCATGGGCTTCACAGGGGGCTTCAGTAACACGACCATGAATGGGGTACTTCAACTAATTAAAGTTTTCTCTGGAATTGGCCGATTTAAAAATCAGGATATGGTGTCACACCAATTCAGTTCAATTCAATTCAAGTTTATTTGTATAGCGCTTTTCACTATACAAATCGTTGCAAAGCAGCTTTACAGAAAATTAAAGATTCTACATTATATTTAGTAATAGCTTATCAGTGGTGGCTATCTCAAGTTGATGTCCATTATAGCTAAATTTGGTGGTTTTGTATGTTGTCTGAGGGTTTGCATCATCTGAGGTCTTCTGGGGGGTTGGCATCATCTCTTCTCAGGTGTTCGGTCATCTCAGGTCTTTGTAAGGGCTGGATCCAGACTGAAGATTGTGTAATTCCTAGAAACAGAGAAGGTAATAGAGAAAAATTAGCGTAGCTGCTGTTCCAACTAAGCAAAAAATGATGTGTTCAACCCAAGCAAAAGAATGAAAATATGCATTTGATCAGATGTAACTGAAGTACAAGGTTATGATATACATTATGTGAATGCTTGGCTAAAGAGATGTCTTTAATCTAGATTTAAACAGAGAGTGTGTCTGAACCCCGAATGTTATCAGGAAGGCTATTCCAGAGTTTGGGAGCCAAATGCAAAAAAGCTTTACCTCCTTTAGTGGACTTTGCTATCCTAGGAACTACCAAGAGTCCAGAGTTTTGCGACCTTAGGGAACGAGATGGATTGTAATGTGACAGAAGGCTAGTTAGGTACGCAGGCGCTAAACCATTTAGGGCCTTATAAGTAAGTAGTAATATTTTGTAACTGATACAGAACTTAATAGGTAACCAGTGACTGGTAAGGACTCTAGCAGCTGCATTGTGGACTACCTGTAGCTTGTTTATTGAAGATGCAGGACAACCACCTTGCAGTGCATTACTATAGTCCAGTCTAGAAGTCATAAATGCATGAACTAGCTTTTCTGCATCAGAAACAGATAGCATGTTCCGTAACTTGGCAATGTTTCTAAGATGGAAGAATGCTGTTTTTGTAACATGGGAAATATGATTTTCAAAAGACAAGTTTCCTGTCTAATATAACACCCAAATTTTTGACTGTAGAGGAAGTAACAGTACATCCGTCTAGATGCAAATTGTAATCTACTAGATTCTGTGTACTGTTTTTTTTAAGTAATATCTCGGTCTTATCCGAATTTAATAGGAGAGAATTATTTGGCATCCAGTCTTTTACATTTTTAACACACTCTGTTAGCTTAGATAATCCCGTATTTTCTAATAATATTACCAAGGGGCAACATGTATATTGAAAATAGCAGAGGGCCTAGGACAGATCCTTGTGGCACTCCATACTTTACTGGATTTAATTGAGATGATTCACCGTTTAAATAGACAAAGGGATAGTGATCGGAAAGGTAGGATCTAAACCATCTTAATGTTACGGGGCAAACAAGACGTGAGACGTGCAGATCCATTTGCAAGCTTTATTTAAGGACGTGGTCAAAACAGGCAAGGGTCAGACAATGGCAAACTGGTATATTGAGGGCAAGACACAATAGTAGTCCAGTGAATGGGCGTGGGGTCGATCTCCAGCGAACAATGTCCAAACAGGGTAATCCAAAGGGTTAATCCGAAACACAGGCGATGGTCCAGGCGAGGGGTAAACAGTATCCGAACAGGGCGAGACGAGAGGGGTAATCCAGGATAAACAGGCAAGAATCAGAACACGAGAAAACAGGCAAGACTATGACTAGACTATGGAAACTAGAACTATAAACTTTGACAGAGAACTGGCTCCGTTATGTAGCTATCACCAGGTGAGCGATATACGCTAAACAATACTCGGCCGTGAGAGAGAGGAAGTCCATGGCTTATGTAGAGTGTGTGATTGGATGAGCGGGTGATCTCTGGTGGTGAGCGAACGGAAGAGCAGGCACAGGATCCATGACACTTAAATCCTGCCCTTGAATACCTGTATAGTATGTCCAGAGGACATGGTTTTCAGAGACAAAATGTATCAAGTTCCTACACTTTCAGAAATATATGGATGAAAAAAATTATTGGCATTTACTAAAATAGACACTTGTACAATTATGCCAGAGGTATTTATTAACATTTTTATGCTTTTCTTTTTCATTTATAAAAGTTGTAATTTATTGATCCATGCTTGAGACAATCTCACACCATAGGGCAATTTTGAGATTTGGCTCAAAAATGAAAAAAATCAAATAATACTGCAGCTTTTATAACAACAGGTCCATGTAGGACAAAGAAATATTTAACCATTTACTGCATTTTAAATAACGACAATATTAATTATATTCATTTTTTTCTTGTGGGACAGTGAAAATGCCACGTCACGTCAACAACCCATATATTTATAGTTTGGGATTGGTAAGTTTTTTCTTTTTAATGTTTGTGACCTTTTATGCGCATCAAGGCTGCATTTATTTGATCAAAAATATATAGTAAAAACAATAATATTGTGAAATATTATTACAAATTGAAACAACTGGTTTCTATTTTAATATATTTTACAATGTAATTTATTCCTGTGATGACATTGACAAAGATGCTGATTTGGTGCTCAATAAACATTTCTTATTTTTTGGAAAACAATTGTGCTGCCTAATAATTTTGTGGAAACGGTGAAGATTTTTCAGAATTCTTTGATGAATAGAAATTTCAAAAGAAATACAAAGTTCAGTCATGAAACTCTAGATGGCGCAGGCTAATTCTAACTCAATCTGATATAATCACATCATTATTTAGGCCTACATGGCGCAGCTAATTGGTTTCTTTTCACATCAACAGCCAATGATACTCGGCTAGTGCTTGCTGTAGCAGTTGCAGTGCGCTTCAGAAACCCTTCACCTTCCCCAGCTCCATGTATATAGTTCTGCTACAGGGTAATTTCATGTGTTATATATGGGATTTATTTCATATATAATATACAGTATTTCTTACATGCTCACAGCAGCATGTCTGTGGATATATATATATATATATATATATATATACTACTGCTCACAAGTTTGGGATCAGTGAGACTTGTAGTGTTTTTTAAAGTCTCTTATGC
>NW_015542345.1:3528201-3546622 GCF_001515605.1 Sinocyclocheilus anshuiensis
GTAAGACTTGTAATGTTTTTTAAAGAAGTCTCTTATGCTCATCACGGCTGCATTTATTTGATCAAAAATACAGAAATCTTGCAAAATGTTATTACAATATAAAATAATGGTTTCAATATCCTTTAAAATGTAATTCATTTCTGTGATGCAAAGCTGAATTTACATCATCATTACTCCTAGACAATTTGCGGGCTATACATATATTTTTTAATAATTCCAGTCTCGCTCGAGAACTCCGGTCTGACGCACGCGGGTTCTCGCGTTATTTCCTTATCACTTCTCGCGTGTGTTTTGTTGTGAAACGTAGTTTGCAGACCAGACAGAGCGGTCGGCGATTCTTCCTATTGCGAAGTCATGCAATGTGAAACCCCCTGTTGCCGATCCATCGTGCAATGTGAACACAGCAGCAACTGAATGCTACCCCAGATAGTCACGCAGTGTGAAAAGGATGGCGATCCGACGAGTTTGAAAATCATGCAGTGTGACCTCGGCATTAGTATATTTGATAATGAAAGGTTAGTTATTGGGTGTTCTTGCCAATCAGAGCTGTCATTAAGTTATTAATATAAAATACTTTTTGTTAGGAGATGATGTACTTTAAACTGACTGGATAACCATCATATAATGATAACCATCATAAAACAACCTGATGCAAACGTGTGTAGCATATTTGTAAATCAAACCTCTTAGCATTAGCAGTTCTGAGTGTTTTCTTAAAGAATTTAAGCAGCATGCATTCTTGACTGCAGAGCTGACTCTGTTTGGCAAGCGGCCTATGCATATTCTTGACAAAAGGCAGGTGACAACAGCAAAGCCTGGGGAAAGGCCTTGTTGTAAAAACCATGGAACAACTGTTAGCTGTCCAGTTCCTGCCCTTTGTCTTTTCCCACTGACATTCAGCATTGTTCACTCCGGGACCTTTGTGTGGCCTGGTGTGTTCCAGTCAATGTAGGTGACTTTTAATACAACTGAGATCTTTTCCCTGTCTTCTGCAGAATGGAAAATCCACAGAATATGAAATGCACTGGACTAGATTTTTTCAAACATTTTCTTTTTCTTTCTCTCACAACCACTCCTTCTCGTTCCCTTTTTAACTCTCTCTCTCTTTTCTTTTGAGCGACTATAGTGGTTTCGGGGCTGGTATTTGAAAACAAAGCACTGCCTTTTTCAGCTGCAGTCTGAATCTCAGCATGAATGGTGTTAGCACAGTAGATGTGGTGCTCTTTCCAGCTCATTTCTGATGGAAATCAATCCGTTTGGAACCTGCTAAAAAACTTTGCGACTTTCGCTGTTTTTATAGCTTTACATCTGAGCCATCTCTCAATCATAACTGAGATGGATGCAAATGAAAATCCACAGACAGTAAAAACTTAGTTTGTTGTCATAATCTGTCGCATTTTATGCTTGTTTTTAGTGTGGATTCCTCTGTTGTGCCTAGCATCGCTTCCTGTGAATACCAATGAGGATGTTTCTCAGTCAGAGCCGTGAAATGATAGGTGTTCACAATTTTTGGTGTGATGGTTCACCAGATGTGCTTCTCTTACTCACACCCCATCAATTTGCTCTAGGAATTGAGTGATTTTGCTCATTTTCAGCAAATGTTTTGCTTGGGGAATGTAAAAGCCACTCTGATAAGAGCTGGTGTTGATTATAGTCATAAGCAGGGGTTAAATTCACCTGGAATGATGTTCTGCCACCCTTGATTCAAAATAGATGATTGGCAGTAAATCCAATTCACTTAGTATGTGCGTACACCAGTCAAGTTTCTGTTTGTCCCCGCACATGCATTTAGTCTTCATTTAGTGAGTATACTCTCAAATAAAGCTTTAATGTTGCTTCATTATGTTACCCTCTAATAGGTGATGCAGGCGATTCATCTATTGGCTCTTTTCAGTTTAAAATGAAAGACCCATGAAATAGATTAATGAGCACCCCCCCCCCCAGTCTATACATTAATTGATATAATAAAGATCGTGAATGCAGTGTAATTTACTTTGGATAAAAGCATCGGTCAAATGCATAAATAGTTTTTATTTTATTTTACTTTTTATTTAATTATTACTTTTATTATTGTGTTACTCCAGTTTATACATAAATTGATTTAATGTAGACATTGAATGGAATATTACTCACTTTAGATAAAAACATCTGCCAAATGCATTTTGTTTTTCTTTTTATTTTATTATTATTTTACCCCAGTTAATGCATGAATTGATATAATGTAGACTTTGAATGCAATGAAATTCATTTTGGATAAAAGCGTAGATTTTATTTAATGCATTATATTTATATTTTTTGAAAAAGCTTTCTTTCTTTCTTTATTTATTAAATAATTATTTAATTAATTAATTTATTTATTTATCAATGCATGAATTTATTTGAATTGAACATTTGGATAATCTGCCAAATGCATACATTTAAAAATTATTACATGTTATGGTTCCCCCTTCTCCTGTTCAAAAGGCTAAATATTTGGGATATATGATGCAGCATTCAAGGTTACGGATGACCTCAAGGTTTGTCAAAAAGTAATAGACCAGCGTCTCACTGAACAGCATAGGATCTTCTTTGATTCCCATACCTAAAGGTATTTAGGGAAGTCGTGGCCTAATGGTTAGAGAGTCGGACTCGTAACCCAAAGGTTGCGGGTTCGAGTCTCGTACCGGCAGGGATTGTAGGTGGGGGGAGTGAATGTACAGCACTCTCTCCCACCTTCAGTACCACGACTGAGGTGCCCTTGAGCAAGGCACCGAACCCCCAACTGCTCCCCGGGCGCCGCAGCAAAAAAAATGGCTGCCCACTGCTCCGGGTGTGTGTTCACGGTGTGTGTGTGTTCACTGCTGTGTGTGTGCACTTTGGATGGGATAAATGCAGAGCACTAATTCCTAGTATGGGTCACCATACTTGGCCACATGTCACTTCACTAAAGGACATAAGACTTTTCAATCTGTTGCATAAGACTTCTGGGAAAGGGTAAACCATTTTGGGTCCGCTTCTGAAGACCAGAGGGCTTTTCAAAATCAGCCCCAAACTTTTGACCCTGCAAGGAGATTGATTGCTTTCAGTGTAATTCTCTTCACTTCCTGTGTGCAGGGGGCCGGACTAATAGCTGTCCCTCGTGTCCAGCGCCAAGGTCTGCCCGGTTCCTCTCTCTCTGAATTGAGTCGACCCACCCCCAGCCACAATCTCAAGAGTGGGGGAGCGTTTCCCAGGGACAAAAGAATGAATATGTAATGAAAAGACAGGGAAAGGGGTGGGAGTGTGTTTGTCCGAGAGAATAGATGATCCAGCTTGACAAGTGTATGTCGAGGGATCAAGGAAGTGCAAAAAAGTCTTATTTATTTTCCACCTCGGCCACATAAGAACAGTTACTTACTTATTGCAAACTGCTCCGATCGAGGAGGCTCTCCAAGGCAAAGCCTGCAGTTCACAGAGTTTCAGAAACATCGCACTTTAGCTCCCTCCCTCTCTCCCCCAGAAATCTAGCGCACATGGTACGTTCCGTTTAAAAGAGAGCATGTCATCTCTCAATGCACTGTGTTCTATCTGGAAGCAGCTGCTGGGAGCACGGTTTTTCAGCGGGAACTCTCTCTCACTCCTCTACCTGCTGTTTCGTTTGTCTGTTACGTTCTTTCACACGCTCTCTCTCTCTCTTAATCTACCACATGCTCAGCTGTCTTTCACACACTAACAGAAGACAGGTAGTGATTAGGTCTTTTCTGCTGGGATAAGGAGGAGGGGAGTCAGACTTGGTTTTTTTTCCTCTTCTCCAGAGTGTGTTTTGTATGTATGGTCTAAACTGTGGCAGCCGAGGAGGGATAAACGGGGAACGGGGACCCGTGGCTTGTTCTACCCCCTGACAGAGCCCTTGACACCATGCACCTCTGTGTGGATTTGCTTCTCAGGGCAAAATCCTGAAAATGATGGAAGACAACAAGCAGCTGGCTCAGCGGATCGATGGGGCCATCCAGTCGGCCAGCCAGGAGGTGACCAACCTGCGCTCCGAGCTCTCCGCGACCAGCCGCAGACTGGCCGAGTTGGGGGCGTGCAACCCTGCCGGCCTGGAGAACAACCAGCAGAACCACCATCACCACCTCCACGGTAAGACGTGTGTCAAGTTTTGCCTTGGTGTTTGGTCAGTTCAACTTGTTACTGTGGAGAATAGCAAATAGTTATTTTTAAGGGGTTTGTGGGTGGGAATGAGCTTTTGTTGAGAGAAGAAAGTAAATAGAGGAGGACGGGGGCAGCTGATCCCGTTCTTCACTGCCTCGTCCCGTTTCCCGGGTAGCCGGTGGGGCGGATTTCCAATGCAGCTGTGACATATCAGGCGGATAGAGGCCAGAGAGAGAAAAGAAAAATGAAAGCTGGCATCGGGTTCGGTTGTCGTCATAACTCTGACCGATTCACAGGGAATAACATGAAACACGTGGTTCAGTTCTGATACTAAAACTTAGTTAAAGTTAAAGTGGGTCTTTTTTTATGATTTTAAAACACTTTTTTATCTTCTATAGCTTTAAGACAACTATTATGAAAGATTTTTTGTAGAATGATTTATCCAAAAAATGACTTTTTTGACCATCCTGACAAGCCCAACATAGCGATATTGACTTAACCAATGGCATGAGTTTGGGGCAATACTGCCTGTTTGTCGACCAGTGGCAGACAGGATAGTGTTTAACACTATTATTGTTTGCAGTTTTGGTACCACAGAAAATTCACTTTTAAACTAGTGGTAACTGCCATTTTCCCATGTGTAGCCATGTTAAAGACATAGTTTACTCCAAAAATGAAACACTGATACATTTCTCAAAATATCTTCTTTTATGTTCCACAGAAATAAAAAACTACATGCGGTTGTGTAAATGATGAAAATTATATTTTGGGGTGAGCTATCCCTTTAAGTCAAGATGACTATCATTAAAAGCACTTGATGACATCAGATGACCCATGTTTGTCAAAAACTTTACAGCAGCACAGTTTAACTAATAAACAGTATTTCTACTGCTGTTAAGATTTCTTAATCTTAGTTTTAGTAAAATTTTATCACATCAAGTTATATAAATCAAAATACATGACTGTTTTTAAATGTTTTTTAAAGAAGTCTCTTGTGCTCACCAAGGCTGCATTTATTAGATTAAAAATACATTAAAACAGTAATATTGTGAAATAATATTATAATTTAAACTTACTGTTCAAATGTATTTTAAAACGTAACATATTCCTGACAATGCTGAATTGTCAGCAGTCATTACTTCAGTGTCACATGATCCTTCAGAAATCAAGAAACATTTCTTCTAATTATCAATGTTAAAAACAGTTGTGCTGCTTAATATTTTTGTAAAACCCGTGATGCTGATTTTTTTTTCTGGATTCTTTGATGAATATATAGTTCAGAAGGACAGCTTTTAAAAATAGAAATAGATATATTTTGTGATTTTATAAGTGTCTTTACTGTCACTTTTAATCAAATTTAATGCATCACTGCTAAATATACTGTACTGTAAGTATTAATTTCTTTCAAACTTTTCACTAAAATGAATTCATAATGAACAATAGTATACAGGTGCATCTCAATAAATTAGAATGTCGTGGAAAAGTTCATTTATTTCAGTAATTCAACTCAAATTGTGAAACTCGTGTATTAAATAAATTCAATGCACACAGACTGAAGTAGTTTAAGTCTTTGGTTCTTTTAATTGTGATGATTTTGGCTCACATTTAACAAAAACCCACCAATTCACTATCTCAACAAATTAGAATATGGTGACATGCCAATCAGCTAATCAACTCAAAACACCTGCAAAGGTTTCCTGAGCCTTCAAAATGGTCTCTCAGTTTGGTTCACTAGGCTACACAATCATGGGGAAGACTGCTGATCTGACAGTTGTCCAGAAGACAATCATTGACACCCTTCACAAGGAGGGTAAGCCACAAACATTCATTGCCAAAGAAGCTGGCTGTTCACAGAGTGCTGTATCCAAGCATGTTAACAGAAAGTTGAGTGGAAGGAAAAAGTGTGGAAGAAAAAGATGCACAACCAACCTGAACTTTTCCACGACATTCTAATTTATTGAGATGCACCTGTATTCATAACATTAACCTAGATTAATAATTCTTCATGTTGTATAACTATTGTTGAATGTTACCTAATGCATTAACTAATTGAACCTTATTGTAAAGTGTTATTGTAAAGTGTCATATACCATTGTGTGTTGTGACTCATCTTTTTTTTGCTTGCCATCTCAACTTTCACCCCATGTTCTCTCTGAAATGGAAGTTAGGTGTGGTGAGATCCGTCCGGTTCTGTTGCAGAGATTTCATAGCCCAAGGCAGTTTTTATTCAGGCTGGAGGTCGTGTTAAGCAGTTTGGACAGTGTCTGGGTGTGCGGGGCGAGGACCAACGTATTGATATTGTGTCAGGTTGATGATGTTATAGGTTTTACAGCATGCAGGGCAGCCCAGCAGTGGTCGGCCATCCCCCCGGTGGTCTTCGGCAGGCTGGGACTCTTTCAGATGGAGAGAGCGAGTGTGATAGACACTGTTTGAACAGGTGTTATTAGCAGGACCCTTCTAAATGAATGAGATTGTATGAACAGCACAACTCCCCCCCTCTCTCTTTTCACATGGGTTTAAGGCATCTCACTGCAGTGAACCCACATTCCTCTTTACCAGCGCACTGATGTAATGCTTCTCCCTCTCTCTCGGCCCCCCTCAGTCGCTCTCTCTCTCTTTCTCTCTCTCAGTCAGGTGACTGTTTACACGGGAGAGCCGGAGGCTGAGCAGGCAGAATGTAATCAGATACACATTCCTCTGTCCTGCTGTATGTGGGAGTTGCTCTCATAGTTTAAACACAAAGCCGCCCCCTCCCGTTTCAAAAAACAGCATTCCTCTAATCAGGGCTCCGGGTTCATTTGTGTTCTGCTCACATCCTTCCGTCGTTATTGAGCCAAGGGCTAAGGCCACGAAAAGTCATGTTTGGTGTAGGGCTGGATTTGGATTGGGTTCAATTTCATTTTGCAATTTTTTTTTTGTCCGCATTTTTCCACTATCCTGACCTTTTACGAGTCACACAACCATTTATATTTATTGCCACTAATAACTTTTTTCACTTGGTTACAAACACACAAAATGTTTACTCCGTGTTGCAGGCGGACTCACTCGGAATATAAACTTGAAAGCAGGCCTGGGTTTAATGAGCTATGACAGCCTAATGGAGAGATGTGGCATCCAGTTGTGCTCTGGCTCTCCTCCATCTTCAGATGACAAGTAAAGTTTGTGTGATGACAGGATCTGAAGGCGAAAACTAGATTGATCTGAAGAATATGCCGGTTTGCTACCACAATGTTGTGGGTGTAGTATGCATTATATATATTATTATAGTAGTATTGTACGAGTCCAGAAGGTTCAAGAACTGTATTGTTATTGAGGGGGAGGGGAGCTATCATTTCATTTTTTACATGATAGTAGTATGCTTTTTTAATCTTAATTAATAATAATATTACATTTTACAGTATTATATAATATTATATATTAATGATAAATTAAATACATTGTTTTGATCATCCAGTTGGATTGTTTACAAAGCTAATGGCTTAGTTCTCCTCAACAAGCAGCACAATTTGAGGTATAATTGTCATCCTTGGTGCAGGACAAGTTGTGCTGCAAAGTTTGATAATTAGAGTTGTTTAAATCCCTAACCCGCAGTATGAGTGATTGTAATAATGATAGTTTTCTTTTACTTTAGTGAGCACCACCAACAAGGCAAAAATTAAATCAATACAGTGCTTTTTTCTTTTTTTAGTACTGGGATGTGATTAGGCTTATCAGATTGAGATTGAAGTTCAGACACATCTGCAACTAATTATCTTAAGAACTTAAACAGATAAGAGCATCAGATGATATTTAGAAGGAATTACATATGTGAACATGTAGTTGCACACGTAACCCAAAATGTACAGTCACTCATAAAAATAGACCCAGATACCTTAATGTAGCATTTACTCAAACTTGTCGTTTTTGCATTTCTTAATTTATTTTTTATTTAGTTAATTTTTTTATTTATTTACAAATGATCATAACATTATTTGGATAAAATCTGGATAAAACTGAAACTGAAAAACTGAAAAACTTCAGTGTCTTTGGTTTCAGCAGAACTTAATTTGAGATGATACTGTACATTCCAGATGATCCAACTTGCAAGATGCTTCAGTAAAAGAACATCTGACCTTTTATACATGGAGATCACATGCTCAGTGTCACAAATGCAGAATTAATTTTGTTCTAACTTTTTAGTTTTAACATCAACAGATGGCAACGTTCTGTTTATTATAAGTTCCACTACAATTTTGTTAACTGTCAGTTTAAATGCTCAGGCTTTCTAAAGTCAGGATGATTGTAATTGGACAGCAATATTCTTTTTTATCCTTCATCAGCTGAGAGTGATTCTAACAATAATGTTTCTCTCTCAGGATTGGTATATCTGCGGTGTGGACTTAAAATGATTATTAAAACTGTATGGTTATACAGTAGTTACCATCCTTGGTGTGAATGGTCCTTAAGATCAACCACTGTACTGAAGTGGAGAGTTTTCATCTTATCTGCATTCCCTTCTGCATATTATAAATATTTTCTCCCTAGTCAAGGGCAGATATGTCAATCATATCAGGCTTTGCATAATTCAGAGCCATATGGATGCTGTCTTTGCATTTTCATACAGTTTTCATACAATTTGCTTGTTCCAACAGTTTATTGGCAATAGTATGTTAAACTTTGGTTCATAAATGAATGGACTGTATTACCATAATCAGATACACATTAAGTCTCAAGAGGGAAAAATAAATGTACACACAATATAAATTTGCTGATCTTTTAACATGGAAACAGTTATCTAAAAATCAATACTGCTAACACATAATACATTATTCACAATTCCAGCTGGCTGGTGCTCAGGTGTCAAATCTACATGTTAAAAATCAATACTGCTAACACATAATACATTATTCACAATTCCAGCTGGCTGGTGCTCAGGTGTCAAATCTACATGAAAAAGTGAGGTATCACACTACAAAGTTCACTTTCTTGCTTGGTGAGATCAAACAGATTACGCTTCTAAATGCAAGTGAATGAATGCGAAAAGTGTGAAAATGAAAAATAGGCCTAGCAGAGCTCTTTTGCTCACATCTCCTGCTGAGAGAGTCGAGCCTCTGCGTCCCTAGAGATGAACACTTACACGACAAATGAGAAAAAGTCTAATGCAATGACATCTGCACACTCTTGACTGCCTGATGGGAAGTCTGAGGTTGCAAATTGGTCAAGTCACCATACAGATTAAGTGTAATGCTTGAAAGGTGCGATCTCAATGTCATATCATGCCAAACGAGCAGAATCACACCTAGCGTCTGAGAAAGAATGATGATGGGAGGTAGTGAAAGGATGTAAAAATATCATAATAGAGGTCCATACTACTCCTGTCCTATATTCAAAGGCTTCTTAAACAACTAGGTGTCAGTTTAAGTTTAAGACTGACTGCCGTATCGGCAAATGTAACCATAGTGAACCTTTAAGACAGAGTAAACCATGAAAGAGACACTTAAAAAAAAAGGTAAGCAAGATGGAGAGTGGGGGAGATGGGGTTAAGGTTGATGTGTTTGCAGAAGAGAAAACATGCTAGCAAATCGATGGGCCATTTCTCTGTGACTGACAGACGTAATAGTGCGAATGGACCCCTGGCATTACTTCTGGCATGAGAGAGCTGCATGCCTCCTTGGCAGCTGTGGCTGTGAAGTCTGATGGTCCATAGACCAGAACAAGCAGTAAACAAGATCATCTGAGTAGTCAAGCCAAACAAATCCACAATGTGGTCTTAATCAGACGTATTCACTGGCACTTTATTTATTTATTGCTTATTGACAGATAGAAATTGCATTTTGAGCCTCTAAAGGTTATATGATCTGATTTTGTGTGTGTGTGTGTGTGTGTGTGTATACAGGTTTATATATCCTGGTGGGGACTTAAACCTGCACACAGGCTCATGGGGACTCGTGCCACGGTGGGGACCTAAATTGAGGTACCCATGGGTACAAAAGCTTATAAATCATACAGAAGGAGTTTTTTTTTTGAGAAAGTAAAAATGCACAAAGTTTCCTGTGAATGGTAGGTTTAGGTGTAGGGTTGGTGTAGGGCGATAGAAAATACAGTTTGTACAGTATAAAAACCATTACGCCTATGGAGAGTCCCTAAGGGTAGCTAACCAAACGTGTGTGTCTGTGTGTGTGTGTGTGTGTGTGTGTGTGTGTGTGTGTGTATAAATATATTTTATTACAAACTGAGATTATACACTATTGCTCAGAAGTTGGGGTCAGTAAGATCTTTTAAAGAAATTAATACTTTTATTCAGCAAGAAAATATACTGTTCGTTTGAAATTTCTATTCATCAAAGAATCTTGGAAAAACATATCACGGTTTCCACAAAAATGATAAGCACAACCGTTTTCAACATTAATAATAAAAAAAAAAATGTTTCTTGAGCACCAGATTTTTCTCTTCCTGTCCGGGCAGTTTTTTGGCCTGAGTCAACTGCAATGTGAACCAAACCTTATGCTGTTTAGTCAAAGGTCTGGCTATGTGATGTTAACTTCACTTAAGCTTGACCAAACGAACTGTAAGTAGATCTGTGTGCAACTGTGCGTGTCTTAAATGTCAACCAGCCTATCTTACAATAACAGTTTTTTCCTACCTGAGCTGTGCTGGAGAGAGTAAGACTCATAATTGTAATTCCTCTGCCAGGTCGACACAAAGCAATGCTACATGATAATACTAAATTTAAATGGATAAAAAAGATCGGGACAAGCCATTATGAGTAAAATTAGATGAGGCCGTTGTTAGCATCAGCAGCAGTAGCCGGAGGCTGTAGGCAGGGTGTTAAGGAGCCTGCGGTGGAGCTTATGGCTTTGCAGTGCCCTTGTGATTTATGCCAACACTCGTGCAAGCCAGCATGCTAAACCCCCCACGACCCTGAGAAAGTGATAAGCAGAGAGAAATGCGACGGAGTGAACTCAATAAAGCGCCTGCAGACGGAGGTGATGTTTTAAATTGCTTTTAAATCAGCCTTTGGGAGGTGTTGCGCCTCGCTGATTTCGTGGGATTTTATTTTGTCTGAAACGTGGATGAATTTTTGAGGATTTGTTGGAAAGGTTAAGCAATGCTTGCTGGGTGTTTGGAACCCAGGGATGTTTTTTTCCCCCTATAGTTTTCTTCTCAGGTTTCTTTTGTTGGTTGTTACATATGTCCCTTTTTCACAGACAAGGTGCCAGTGCTGGTTGAAGAACCTGAGATTGTTCTGCATGTTTCCACCTCTAAAAAGATGGTTCTGGGCCAACTCCACACCAAAGTCTTGTCATATTTTACATTTACATTTAGTCATTTAGCAGACGCTTTTATCCAAAGCGACTTACAAATGAGGACAATGAAAGCAATCAAAATCAACAAAAGAGCAATGATATGCAAGTGCTATAACAAGTCTCATTTAGCTTAACGCAGTACACGTAGCAAGTGTTTTTTTTATTTATTATATAATAAATAAAAAGAAAACAGATAGAATAGAAAAAGAATAGAGCAAGCTAGTGTTAGAGGCCTTTTTTGCTTTTGTTAATTGTATAATAAATAAAAAGAAAACAAATAGATAGACAAACAAATAGATTTTGACCAATGCATCTTTTTCTGTTATTTGTGAATACTGAATAAAGATTTTTAGAGAGAGAGAGAGAGAGACAGAGAGAGAGAGAGAGATATGATTCACAAAGAGCATTTTCTTGCCAACATTTTTTTTTTGAGAATATCTAGAAATTATATAAAAAGGTAATGATGATAATGTTTAATAGATAATGTTTTAATAGTTTCCATGACTTCTCAGTGTCAGAAAATTACAATTTAAAATGTGCAATTTTCAGGTTTTCTATTAAAATACACTACCATTCAAAATTCAGCAAGGATGCATTAAATTGATGAAAAGTGAAAGTAAGGACATTTGCTACAAAATATTTTTTAATTTTTTAATTAAAGTTTGTTTGAATGTTCTATTCATCCTGACAAAATCTATCATAAATCTATCAAAAATATTAAGCAGCACTGTTTTCAACAATGATAATAAGAGATGTTACTTGAGCACAAATCAGCATATTAGAATGATTTCTGAACTATCATGTGACACTGAAGACTGGTGTAATGATGCTAAAAATGTAACTTTGCCATCACAGAAAAAAAAAACATTTTAAAATATATTAAAATAGAAAACAAGTATTTTAAATAGTAATAATATTTTACAGTCTTACTGTATTTTTGATCAGATAATTTTGTTGAGAATAACCAACTTTTTTTATGGACCCAAAACTTTTAGTGTATGTCTCAAAAGACGTACATCTAGTGCATATTTACTCAGAAAAGCAATTAAAAACAGTGCAGTGGCACTCAAGAACATCTGTGCAAATTGGCCCCTTAGTTCTTCACTCTCAAGTCACGTGAAATGATGGTTCTGAGAGAGCATCACAGATCTCCAGAGATGAGAACCAGCACCATGTCCACGGAAAAGAGGTAATACTAGTGTAATACTTTGCTCTGGTTAGCTTCACCAGTGCACCTGAGATGGATTACAGTACAGCTTTGTTTTCAAAGAAGAGGGAGTATCTCTTTCTCCTTATTCCCCCCATGGGATCTCCCAGTTTAGCTGTCAGCTCCCAGAGAGGGGGGAAAGCGTTCAGAGAGCCCCCTCTCCGTTTCTCTCACCCCTCCCGTCTTTTCCTTCCCCTCCCGTCTCCAAGCCGCAAGCGTGGCCTCCCTGAACCACACCCTGTCTGTGACCAATGCAGCGTGAGGTGAACTGTGTCCAAACAATAGACTCGAGGCAGGCCCTCACCGCAGGGGATGGGCAAATAACCCAGAAAACACGCACACACATTTTTCTCTGGAGACTTTATTACCAGCCATGAGTTTAGGCACATTCTGAGAAGGAAAAATTCAGTTTGCCCTTTCAGTAGTAGTTATAGATCACTCCCCCAAATATCTCCCCAATCTACACATACGTCTCCCAGAAGCAAAACGATTCCAGGAATTACTAATTGACCATTTCAGTGGTTAAATTGGTCTAGAATAAACCATTCCTTGTGGGGATGCGACCTTGATTAACCTTAGCTGTTTAAGGGAATTTAAAAATACAGCTTTTTTGCTAGTCACTGGTAGTTGATTTTTTAATTGTACATTTTTTTTTTGGCAGGCTGTCACCAAGACTGAAAAAGGGTTCAATTTTGCAGGAACCTTTTATGAGCAATTGCCGAAAACTAGGGGTTATGCTGCAATTAATCATTATTTGTCACTGTGATGGACAGGACTGTAAAACGTTCATCAGGGTCTATTTTTACCCGTCATATTTGGTCTAAATTTCTCTTACATTGTACAGAAGTATGCCATTCCATTTGCTTACACAGATCAGCTACAGTATTAGCATTCTTAATGTTGGAGTATTGATACTGTTGAAATTCTTGTGTGCAAAGTGTCTCTTAATTTAGTAAGTAACTTAACTACTTGCGTAGGGTACGTTATTATTAAGGCTGAATTATTAAGATTGTTTATGTCTTTGTCCAAGTTTAACATAGTATATCAATCAACAAAACATTTAATTTAAAAAGGCAAATGTCTAAACCATTGCATCTGTTTTATATTTATTCAAAATTACAGAATTTTTATTTCAAGGCCATGCGTTTTCCTTTCCATCTTTATTTTATTTTATTTTTATTTATTTTTATTCATTTTTATTTGTCAAAGTATGGCCAACAAGTGTTTGCCAGTGCCTTTAAAATTTGTTAAAATTTGTAGTTAATTCTTTTGCTGTCAAAATTGTCCTGAATGGCTGGCTTGGCAAAAATGTTTCTTAATTGTTCTCTTTTATCTTGGATGTAAAGCACTTTGTGACGCTTGCTCTAGAAAGGTGCTATAAAAATAAAGTACTTACTTACATTTTTTTAGAGGTCATGCATTCTTTTAATTTCATTTCATTTAATTTTTTATTTTTATTTTATTATTTTATATATACTTTATTTAACTAGAAATTATTTTTTATTGATAAAAATTAAGATGAAATTTAAAATTGCTGTGGCATTAGCTTCATCTAATCTAATCAATCTGAAAATGATAATTGTTTTCAAATGAGTTTCCCAGGCAGTCTTCCATTGGCCATTACATAGATAGTGCTATACCAGATTCACAACATTGGTTGATCCGATGTTACTTAGTAGGGTTGGTCGGAATGCCTTAACAGATCAAAGTTTACACTTTGCAGGAAATCAGGCTACAAATGACTTACTTGTAACTGTCTCTGCAAATTAACCTGCAATAAATGTCACACTTCACCTTTAAATGATGAATATGTCCAGTTAATGCGATCATGTTTTGATAGTCTGTAGAGATTTTCCTGACTTTCACGTTGGAGCCGATAGCAGCAGGTGGTAATACAGACAGCTCTGTCAATCATCTGAAGGCTCTCCACCTTTCCTTGGGAGAATGCCCATCTCTGCAGCAGGAGACAACATCGCTGCTGGACTTGGCAGCAGATGGCCTGTCCTCCACACTAGTCAAATGCAGAGTAAACTGGCCACAGATTTGCTCCCCTGTGGTGAACGCTTCATAGCAGTGGTCAAAGTGAAAACAAAATAAAGAAATTAGGATTTTTACTCGGCCTGAATGGTGTCATATTTTCCGTATATATAGCAGAGACAAGGTTTTGCTTAAACGGAGGGTGAGGAGGAGTAGGTGGCGAATGCCATTTCACAAAATCTCTCTTTGCCTTGATGTGACCTGTCTCTCGGTTAATTCTTCGGTTTGGTCATCTCTCAGCCACGGGTGTCTTGTGAGAGACATAATTCTTTATCTAAAGAGTGAATGATTGGCGAAGCCCTGTTTCATGCTCCAGTGCTGCACTGGCTGCAGGCTCTTCCCTTCTCCTCTCCTCTCCTCATCTCTTCTCTTTCCTCCTTCCCCGGTTCCTTTTCTTCACAGCCCACTGCGCGCTGTCTGTCTCTCAGCCTCCCTCGCTAGGCCCTCTCATCATAACACAATAAGCTGTGACACGCCACATATTTTCTCAGCAGACCGTAGTTACAGGGCTGGGGCTTAGGAAATGAGACATTATGCATCCTTCATGTCGTTTATATCGCTTTGCGGGAACCTGAGGGTTATGAAGACCATATGTTAGCCACTGTAAGTTTCGTCCTATGTACTGGCAAGTGAAATAGTGCTTCCTGTGCCCGCTTCGGACGGATACATTGGCTGTCATCCATCCTGATGCACATCTGGAGGGAATCAGGAGAGCTGGGAGTGAGATTTCCCACTGGGACTGCAGACTGGGAAGGGGGAATGCTGCTCAAGTGTGCAGTTGGGAGTGATGAAGAGATAAGAGAGGGTTAAAATTGTTGTTGACTAGTGTGGGTCAGTTTTGGTCTTTTGACAACAGTATTATTTTAAAATGTTGTCAAAATATAGTTCATTCAAATCATTTATTCTAATTTTAAAATCTAATTTTAGTCTATGAAAAGAATATTTTACTTGACATGCCAAATTAAAGCAAATATTCAAACATTTAATACATTTTTATTTTGATGTTCTGACTAGCACGTAACAAGTTCACTGGTGCGTTCACATCATTTAGTGCATAACCAAGATGTAATATCACATTTATGATTTATGTGATTTATCTCATGTACTTGATTATCATTAAATTATTTAAACCACTAATATTCTTTCTAGATTTGGCTTTTTCAAAAATCTTTGTTAGTGGACTAATATCTTGCCGCATATGTTCTCGTCATGTTTTCATTGCCAATCAGTTTTAATTAAAAATTGTTTCATTATCATCCCTAGTCAAAAAGTAATATATTCAAAATACATTTATTTCTTCTATTAACATATTTACTGACATATCACTCGAGACTTGCTGATATAAAAATTATTATTAAACTTTATTTGGAGTACTACTTGTGCACAGTACACATTTCTTAATATTAAGCCTAAAATGTGTTTTAATGACACTATTGATGAGGATTGTATGATCTTTGAATAATATCAGTCTTATTTAAAATGTACCTGAAGTATACTTGCAATAGTTCCACTTTAGCACAATCAAATATACTTCAGTATATCTTTAGTTGGACATCAGCACTGCTTCCGCACAATTAAAGTGCATTTATTATAATTAGTACTAAACTTTAAGTATACCAGTTTAGTATTCAAAAAAATACAATTGCAGGGTATTTGTATTAGTATGTATTTGTAGTATACCTAGCATGAAATAAAGGTATTTCAAACACATTTTAGTATGTTTATTTTTTACTAGGGTATGCACATTTTTCACACTTCCAAAAAACCTTTAGTTAGCGAACATTTCAAAGTCACAATGTAACGAAAGTAGCAAATTGTCTTTTTTTCTGTATTGTGATGTACATCTGAGTAAAAGGGAAGGTGTTTAAGTGACCGAGAGATTGGAAAAATTCAGCATTCACCACCAGAGAGAAGTCAGTTCAAGTTGACATTTTGAGTGAGTATTACAAGGTCACAAAATAAGGGGGGAAAAAACAAGTATGAATAAGGCATTCACAATAAGATCACTAACATGCATTTAGATAATAATAGATTTTTCATTTAATTCTGACTTTAATCAGTAATTTCCAATGCTAAGGACAGATTGATATGCTCTTTCTTTGTAGGGTGAATGTGGTCTGACGTCACCTCTAAGCCATCATCAGTGATGTTGAAACATCTGGCCAGGGTTTGACCAAGAACTGCTCGTGGGAAGAAATGAATAGGGAGTAGCAAAGGGTTTCTAGTTCCACCAGAGCACCATTTAGCTGTATAAGCGCACATAAATATTGAATACTTTTTTCCTCACCACTCCTTTTCTCTTTTCTTGTATAGGAGGTGGAGATAATGATTCGAGTTTGAGAATCAATCTCCCATTTCATTTTTCTTCCTGCACAAATCCAGCATTGAGTTTTTACCTTCAATCAACCAAATCTTGCTTGAGTCCAGACTTCAAACGACTGTAACTTTGCGAGGAAGTTGAAGAATGCTTGAGCACTCATTTGAAAAGTCCCAGCTCATCCCATTAAAACGCCCCATTGCTTTAGCTGCGAGCAGAGACCTTCCTCTGGCAGTATGTATGCATTCAGTGACAGGCTCTGACAGATTGAAATGAGAAACTGGTGCACAGAGCTAGTTCATTTACTAGACACAAAGTGTAAAGTGTAAACCGTAATACCTGAAGAGAGCTATCCATTAGAATTCCCATTCATCTCAATGGAAGTTGTGCAGCTAGTGCAGGATCTAATAGAAGAAAGCGATTTAGAATCAGTCATCTTTGCTCATGTGACCACGAAAGTTGCTTCTTTTGTAGTTAGTGAGCAACATTTATCTGAAAGGGCATGATAACCAGCCAAACTGTGTATAATTGCTAATTAAAACCATATTTCTGTATGGGAGATTGTTCAGGTCTCCAAGAAGAGACCCTTTTACCCCTGATTAGTGGGGTAAAAATGCACTCGATATGAAATGTGACAGACATTTTACAGATCTAATTTGTTTCTAAAAGATGCTCTAAGCGTATTTGAGATGATCATGGCAAATAGTGTCTCTCTCTTCCTCTCTCAGAGGAAGATTATGTTGAAATTAAGGTCCTCAGTTTGATCAGCTGTCACATAATTTCCATTGCTCTGAGGCACGGCTGCATGATAACTAGCGAAAAAATAAATAGCTTGAGTAAGATATTAAAACCAGACTCGATTTTGGTTTTATCACATTATCATAGACCAGTGTTTCCCAACCTTTTTTTAGTCGCGGCACCCTTTGGAAATTTTAACAAACTTGTGGCACCCTACAAAATTAATTTTGTCACAATATTTGAATTTCTAACTTCGATATGATAATTTGAAAAGTATAGATATTCGGTACAACAGGGAAGAACTGCAGAATATAATGTCATACAGATATTTTTAATATTATTAAAACATTTTGTCCATCAATGGTGGCAATCAGTAGGCTAATTTCTAATGAAGAGACCAATTTATATGACAGATTTTAATGTAGGCTTTTATACATATGTAAACATTATTACTATTATAACTAGCTATCTCACAAATTTTTGCTCACTCAGTGTTTTTTTTATTTTACAGTGGGGTAATTTTGGTGCAAAAAAAGCTTGATTTCAAACTTTGAATTGAATAAAAAATGACAAGTAAGCAGTCAGTAATAAAATAAGAACAAATAAAGAAATTAATAATGATAGCACAAATAAAAAATAACGACAGGCCTTCGAATTAAATAAATTGCTTTTTAGTTTTTCAGATAGATCTAACAGTAGGGTTAAGATATTGAACTTTTTTTT
>NW_015542345.1:3547315-3601711 GCF_001515605.1 Sinocyclocheilus anshuiensis
AGTCCTAGAAAGCTATTATTATCAGAACACGTGAGCATAACATAGCAGTTAGCAGATCAATGAATGAGAGGGCAGCGTTACCAGAGTTGCCCATATACCACACCAAGTTACAACACAGTAGGGCTATTGCAAACAGAAACAATACTGTAGTACATCGATGTTTCCTGTCGGCTCGATTTTTGAGTGGACTTTGCTGTTCCGATGAGCATGAATGGTATACGAGTGGCGCGACTGAGCGGAGCGCACACGCATAGAGCGGGATAATACGCAGAGCGTCACACCACATGAAAGTGAAACCTGAGCGGTGAACTAATTTTCGGCAGCCGAAATTTCGGTGCATCTCTAATTATGCCGCGGCACCCTGGTTGGGAAACACTGTCATAGACTACTGTTTATTTTCACCTTGTTTCAGCGGACATCTTGATTAGATAATTGCTAGTATTATATTGTTATCCAGGCTTCCACATGCTTACCATATGCTATATCATGAGACCTTCTGGCACTGACAGTCGTAAAAAAGACATCTCCGAACTTTATTTTAGGTTTAGAAGTCTTGTGCTCAGCTCCATAATGAAGGTCTTGTTCACATGTTGCCATTTTTGCCCTTAATAAATTACTCTGCCTTAATCTCCAGCCAAAGTTAAGTCTGCCCTCCAGATAGTAGTTCCTTCTCTTGAGCCCACCATTTCATTTTCCTTCACCATCTAGTCTTAATAAATTGGCTTTCCTCGCCATATATTGTGACTCTACAGAAATGGTGAGATCCTTCTCCTTTATTCTTGAAAGGAAACAATGAAATTCATTCATTCACCATTTTGACTGGCTTTCGTTTGAAACATTTTTCCATGAGCGTCATAATTAACCACGGCTAGTCTGTCAGCTGTGGATTCTGCTGTGGGATGTTGTCCGAAACCCAACTCTTTTTCGCTCCACCTCAAGAGCCCTGCTCAATACCTCCGCCACTAGAAGGGTCGTGGGCATCCAACTTTAGCTGGTGGTTGAGGGATCTGGAAATCTTGTGCTTCAGCAGAATGTGAGGATGAAGAATTACCTTTTGCGGTAGGAGTAAAGAATGATCAGTTACTTTTAGCTCAGAGCTAAAGAATCACACAAGGTAGTGTTTCAAACGTGCGGTTTATTTTAGTGCATTAAAACGACCTTTCTGAATGAGTAAACAAACAATTCAGAAATAAAACCGTCCATCAGACGAGCACTGCAATGTGAGGAGCACTTTCAGTGGGAAAGAAATTGATATATTTACCTTAAAAGACCAACTGCAGTAGAGAAAAAAGGCATTATTTCCACCATTTTTCCTGTTTATGTGCCATACTGGCGACTTGCAGCCTCGAGGCAGAGAAAGACTTTAGCAGAAATTCATGTGAGATGTTGTAGTCAACTGAATAAGGACTGGAAACATTACTACTGTAGCTGACATTGAATGTTTAGTGGTTAGAGTCTGTGTACATGCACATAGTCTGATAATGGGCAAACTCTTCAGTCCTTTTTATGTGCTGCTTCCCATTTTTATTTTGTTTATTCGCTCAGAAACATAGCCATTTTCCGCCAATACCGTTGCTATTGTACCCCAAGCCACAACATAAAGTGTTCAATTCAAATGCATTACGCATGTTTGTTGCTGCTGTTTTTATTTGCCTGCTTCAAATGCAAAATGTTCCATTCTAGGGTCTCTGACTTGCTTGGTTTTCTTGAATATGTGCCTAAAAATAGCTCCACTTTGTTGTTTCTGATTATCAATAATCGCATGATGTCTATGTTACATAAAACTCTAAGTGCAGCCTCTGTTTTCTGAGCTTGCACAAGCAAAAAACATTATTTTAAATCGTAATAATATTTCTTAATATTGCCGTTTTTACTGTGTTTTTGATCAAATAAATGCAGCCCTGGTGAGCATAAGAGGTGTACATAACTGTATAGTTCAATTAAAACCCATAATACTCCACGTATTTTACTGCAGTTATGGATACTGTAATTATGAGCATAATCATATTAGCATAATCACAATATTCTGTTAACATGCGCTCCAATGTTATTATAGTACTACCTTAATCTTATTAAATGTAGCCAATCTTGAGGACAGTACAGTATAAAACTAGCATTTAGGTCACTGATTGTAGCATTGCACTTCATAAGAAATACAATAGCTAGCTGAAGAATTTTGTGTGATCACTAAAGTCATTATCTCTCGTGCTTGTGCTACATAATGGCCCTAAACTTGTTGCGTGCATGTACTGTCTGTTTGCAGTTCTTTCGCTGAAAGGATTGATGTTGCTCTTGACTCTCTATCAGCTGTGAATACACAATACACTGATGTACAGAGCCCGCTGACAGGTAAAAGCATTGCTCACACACTGGCGGTGAGGTGAAAAGCAGGGGACTTCACACCTTTGAAACGAGTGTGAAATGGAGTGTGGCACCTCTCACAGTTGTCTTTTTCAACATTTCCCGCCAGGTAGCTGGCAGGCAGGCACATGCCTCTTTGTTTCAGACCACAATGGAAACAAACTCAGCCCTCATGTCAATCTGCAAACTCTGACTCAAACCTTCATGAATACTAAGTCGCTGTACAGACTTCAGGCGCTGCTAGTGTTAAACCTCTGCCAACTCGGAGCTCTGAGCTGGACGGCCCTTTCCAGCCAGCAAATATGGCTGCTTTACAAACCTTCTGCTTGACCTTTTCCAGTTGATCAGTCCAATCACCACATCCTGCAGGTTCGCCTTAATTCACCGCCTCGGTCCAGATGGGGAAACACAGTTTTATGCCGCTTTCCATATTGGCAGTATAGATAAAAGAAAACAACCACCATCTGGACACTAAACAGATTGTAATTGCCAGTTACTGTGTCCTGTTTCATTTCATAAATGCTCTTTTCAATCTGTGATGCTTATCTTGCTTGCAGAATTTGTTGCTGGGCTTATTGGTTATTGCAGTCCTTGATTAGAGAGTTATTTTAACATCCAGCATTGTTGTGGCGATTTAAGAAAATTTATTTTTTATTTATATTTATGTTTAAATATTATTTGTCTGTGTTTTGTAAACATCATAAAGGGTGTGGTAATGAATTGGACGGCAATACGTGGGTCAGACACAATTTTTGACCACTTCATACGTTTTGTTTGTGGAAAATCTCTTTGTTGAACGAATTCCGTTTTGTATACTTTGTATCTTAATTTTAAATACAAATTTTTTTGTTGATCAACTATCAAATCAAATAAATATGAGCTAAGAGAAATCGTGTGGTGGAATGAAGTGCGTAAAAAGACCAAGCCCACTGCTTCCCCGACCTAAAGAAAAGGCCAAAACAAGCATAATAGCTTAAAGGGATAGTTCACATAAAAATTTTAATTCTGTCATTAATTGCTCACGCTCATGTCATTCCAAAGACCTTCGTTCATCTTCGGAACACAAATTAGGATATTTTTAATGAAATCCGAGAGCTTTCTGAACCTGCATAGACAGAAACACAACTACCACGTTCAAGGCCCAGAAAGGTAGTAAGGACCTTGTTGAAATAGTCCATGTGACATCAGTGGTTCAACCTTAATTTTATGAAACTACGAGAATACTTTTTGTGTGCAAAAAAACTACTAAAAATAACTTTATTCAAGGCGCATCAAAGACTGACACGGAAGAGAAGAAACTATTGAATAAACTCATTCTTTTTGTTTTCTTTGCACACAAAAAGTATTCTCAAAGCTTCGTAACATTACGGTTGAACCACTGATGTCACATGGACTATTTTAATGAGGTCTTTACTACCTTTCTGGACCTTGAACGTGGTAGTTGCGTTGCTGTCTATGGAGGGTAAGAAAACTCTTGGATTTCAGCAAAAATAACTTAATTTGTGTTCCGAAGATGAACGAAGGTCTTACAGGTTTGGAACGACATGTTGGTGAGTAATTAATGACAGAATTTACATTTTTTTATGTAACTATATGGTATATGGTATACGAACTATACCATTAAAGGAAAAAAATTAAAATGGTAATTTACTCATTCCCAAGTCCAAACCTGTATGCATTATAGATTAGATTGTTTTAATTTAAATTTTATTCTTTGTTATTTTTTGTTTAGTTTTCAATTTGTATAATTTAATAATGTCTAATGACATTAAATTTAGCAGCACAATCTATTGCTATAATGGCATTTTCATGTGGACATTTGTATTTTAATTTAGTTAATTTTGGAGTCATGAAAATGTATAGTTTCAGTTTTTTAGTCTTCGGGTTTTTTCATTGAATAGACTAACATTACGGCTTTTTTTTAATCTTTTTTGGAGATGGACGGACAGTCAGTACAGCCATTGTATAGCAAGAGCTATGTAGTGATTTATTTAAAAAAATCTACTTTTTATATTTTCCATGGAAAAACAACAGCACATGGGTTTGGAATGATATGAAGTTGACTAAACAATGACAGAGTTTTCATTTTTTGGTGAACTCTCCCTTTAAAGAAATATTTATAGTGTATATTTATTAGATTATATGATTAGTTATCAGTGTGACATTAGAATAGCAAGCCTTTAATTTTCATGCTGTCATGATTCTCACGCATACAGTATATACATTTAAAGTGGCTTTTACAGACACTATTTGTAACAGATTGTAAGACTTCCCACTCCCTATATGGTTGTGTTTATTTTTAGGAAGAGGTAAGACAAGGCAGTCTTCCTCCACCACAGCAGTGGGATTTCACTGCATATTTTTAGCAAGCCTCCGCTCTTCTTTAAAAGTGCAAGGGATAATTTATAGAGGGTCTTGTCTCATTTTTTCATGTCTCCTTTAACCGTGTAGTGCAGTATTTACACAGTGTGAGAAAGACCATCTATACATTCTCTACATGTGTCTATTAAAATTACTAAGCAACACTGTTCTACACTCTTGCTCTTTGGATTCTGTCACTATGGGCCTTACAAGCCCCATGAGGAACAGAATTACTGTTCGTGGAATCTCTGTGTTACTGGCTGATGAAAGCAAACTGGCAGGCCGCTGATGATGGCAGTGAGTTAGCACACATTGAAAGCAATCCAGGATTGAACAACAGGGGGCTTTTGGAAAGTGAATTCGCAGTTTATCAGCACAAATATGTAATTACAGGTCTTGTTTAAATCTGCTAATTCCTTCTGTTATTTTTTTGGGGGGGCTCAGTTGTTTCTTTATTTCCATTTTCGCCTTTAAGAGGCCAGCCGAGTTGTTCAAAGTTATTTCGAGCCACAGATGGTATTTGTTCTGTTTGATGGGAAAATATTCTTGGCTGTAGGCCATCTTCCTTTCTGGCAACACGGAGGGAAGCAGGTATATGGTATTGTCAGAACAGGAAGGAGCGGATGTGAAAGGCCAAGAATATCCAGGAAGGTAATTATCGGTTGCACTGGACAGTCACGTGTCTCATTTGAAGTTAAATGAGTTTATGGTTTGCAAAAATTCTGTTATTGTCTTCCATTTTAAACCACAGCTTAAACATTAACTCAGCAAAGTAGTTTTTATATAGATTTTTTTTTTTTTTGCTGACTTGTTCCACTGTCTAAGGTGTAATATGAAGCGCTGTACTGTATTTTGTTATGAATGAAATGCTAAGTCATTTAAGCTTGCAAATGAACTCCAAATGCTTGTCTTGTAAGCAGATTTCCACCTGTGTGCCCTGGAAAGGAAAAGTTATGAATGGAAGGAGTATGTCTGCATAATCCCAAATACATCCAGCACACATGCTTCACACATGATGAATTGGGTGGAGAGAAGTCTTTAATTGTCAGAGGCAGGGAATGAGCCCATGGTAATATGCTGTTAGGCTTTAATTGCTTTGAAGCGGCAGACTGACAGGGGACTCTCCATCATGATGTATTAGAATGAAGAGCCAGGTGGCAGGTGTTCGCAGGGACAGTTAATTACTTTCTTATTGTTCTTGCACTTGAGTTGTATTTTCCATGAACCTGAGATTAAGTTTGCTAACTTTTTGGATTTAGCTATTATAGTTACAGCAGCACTGAAACACTTGATCTTTCACTCGCTCTAATTCTCTCTTTTGCAGTCTAAACACACCCACCAAACTTTTAATATCAAGCCAATTATGGATAACTAAACGCTCTCTCGTTCACTGCTGTGTGTGTGCACTTTGGATGGGTAAATGTAGAGCACTAATTCCGAGTATGGGTCACCATACTTGGCCACATGTCACGTCACTTTTTTTTTTTTAAAAGGGATCTCAAACAACACTGATTTTCATTTTAGTCTTTTGTGTTATTATGCTGACCAAAGAAAGTCATAAAGGTTCGTAAAGAAGGAAGTGATGAATGAATTATCATTATTATTCCTTATCATTATAATTATTATTATAGGCTATAGTACTATAATAGTACCATACTTATTATATGTACTGTTATAGTACTAATAGTATTTATTCATATTTTGAATGAGCTTTTATTTTAATATTTTCAATTTTCATCTTAATTTTTTTAATTTAGTTTAAAAAGTGCTGTTGTCATTTTATATTAAATGTAGTACTTTAGCTTAAGCATATTTTCTTTTGTTCATTTCTCAGTTTTTCATGTAATATTTGTATTTTATTTTAAACTTTATTTCAAATAATAAACTATTTTTAATAGCTGTTGTCATTTTTGTTAGTTTTTATGTCCTCACTTTATTTTAAGGTCCAATTCTCGCCATTAACAAACCATTAACCACGACCTTTCCCTCAATAAACTCCTAATTTGCTGCTTATTAATAGTTAGTAAGGTAGTTGTTAAGTTTAGGTATTGGTAGGATTAGGGATGTAGAATATGGTTATGCAGAATATGTGCTTTATGAGTACTAATAAACAGCCAATATGTTAATAATAGGCATGCTAATAAGCAACTAGTTAATAGTGAGAATTGGGCCCTATACTAAAGTGTTAGTTTTTTTATATTTCTGTATAGCTTTATTTTTATTTCAGTTTTTTTTTATATAATTGTACTACTTCAACTTAAACATATTTATTTCTGTTAGTTGCCAAGTCAACATTTCTAAGTTTGAATCTATTATTTATATTTTATTTTATTTTATTTTACCTTTATTTCAATTACCAAAAACAGTCATTAGTCATTTGACCCTTTAGTCATGTGCTTCTGCGTCTTTAAGAAATGCCCTCTTCACGTGTGAAATGAGCAGCAGCTCTGATTGCTGACCAGACTGTTGCATTGTGGAATTCTGTGACTGAAAGAACCCATTAGTCTTGCCTCCCTCACAGACTCATAGAATCCCAAGCCATGCCTCCTGGGGCCCTGGGGGAGCTCCTGACAGGTGGAGCTGCAGTGTTGGTTGACTCAGGACAGGTCCAGGGCATGGAAGGCCAGCAGCTAAAGGCAAACAGTGAAGGCCAAAGGCTGGGGAGGATTACTGGAAATTTTACTGCTTGGTTTGACATCATCTCAGCGACCCAAGTGAGGAGAAGCCCATCTGGACTCCATTAAACCCTACTGCAGTGGAATGACATGGACACACTGTGTCAGACTGAGAGTTTTATGTGTGCCCTTGAATTACTAAGTCTCTCACTTCTTTTACACCTCTCTTTGCTCTCTTATTCTGTCACTGAAACTTATAGCACATTTTTATGAACACGCACAGCTGAGATAGCATTTAGTACAGGCTAGCATAAAATATTATGCATCTCAGCGACTAATGACTGACAGTCCCAATAATATTGCTGACATTGTGACAGGCGCCATTGACCGTCCTCTGTGGTCAGCAGTGCCAGCCACTTCCTAGTAAAATCCTTAGCCATTTTTCAAAATACCTCTTCTGCAAGCTCTTCATTTATCCATAACCATAAAGGTACTTTCTAATCTAAAAAATCATTTGTTAATTTACGATTTTGTTTCAGCTTTTGTGCAACTCTGGCTAATTCTTGAATTTGACTGCTAATACTATTGGCTCCAGTATAATAAATTGCTTAATTTTCCTTATTTGTAATTCACTTTTTATATAAGTGCTGTGTGCTAATTGATCAAATGTAATTGTCATAATTACCCCAGACATCAGTGGACCTCCAGACCAGGACTGAAGGAATCTTTAAAGGATTGGTTCACTTTCGGAATGAAAATTTCTTGTTATTTTGCAAAGATGTTCATGTCTCTCCTTCTTCAGTCAAAAAGAAATTAAGGTTTCTGAGGAAAACATTCCAGAATTTTTCTCCATATAGTGGACTTCATTGGGGATCAATGGGTTTGAAGGTCCATATTGTAGTTTCAATGCAGCTTCAAAGAGCTGAACACGATCCCAGTCGAGGAATAAGGGTCTTATCTAGCAAATCGATTGGTCATTTTCTAAAAAAAAAAAAAATTATGTACTTTTTTAACCACAAATGATCATTTTTCACTAGCTTGACCTCCCACGCATTATGTAATTATGTTGGAAAGGTCACGCGTGATGTAGGCGGAAGTACCGACCAAGTGTTTACAAAGCAAACATGCAAAGAAAGTCACATTACGTAATGCGTGAAGACGCGCATGCTCATTGCAGAGCTAGTGCAAGACAAGCATTTGTGGTTAAAAAGTGTATAAATTGTAATTTTTTTTAGAAAATGACCAATTTTTTAGAACTTAACCAATTAAGTTCATTAAGATGTGGCAATATAATGTCCTCCTTACCCAGAGCTGAATACTATTAGAAGTATTCTCTAGTAATCCACAGAAACACAAGTGAGTCCACACAAATATTTAAGCTGCGTCACTGAGCCCACTAATTGCTGAGATGTTTGGATGTGGTGTTCGTGTAGATGCCGTTTTCTCTAATCGAGATATCAAAGCCATCCTGTCAAGGCTAATATTAGATCAGTAATGCTTTAGCTATGGTATTGCATATATATCACATAATTGTGACATTGCTGCACAGTAAGTGGTTGTGATTAAAATATAATGGGAGGGTTCAGTAAGACAAAGACAGTGAGAGAGAAACTAACCATCTGCTGTGCAGCCTACTTCCTGGGCAGGGCGAGAAAGTGTTACAGTGAGGAAAGGGGGATGGGGAGGGCTGCACCAGCTGCTGGAGAAGCACTGGATGGGTCAATAAGACTGAGGGTGTGCCACAACGACCGGCAGCCTTAGTTAGGTAAGGTTACACCGGGATGGAGAGGGCGAATTTGGCGTCTCCATGGTTCTGGATGGAAGACAACATGCGCTGGCCTGGCTGTGTGCCCTGGGATCTGGATGAGGAGGATCTAGTGCAAGGTAAACTGTATTAATATGCTCCTGTCGTCCAGACAGTCCTTTAAGAACAGCAAAGAATGTTAGCATTAGCATCAAGTAGAGACTATAGTCCACTGGCTTTCGTCCACCAGATGTGCAATGTCCCACTTACTACTGTGGAATTTGTCTGCGATTAATGTTTTAGCTGGTGCAGTATCTGTTCTCTATGTCAAGAGATGGTGCTGTGGTTAGTAGAAGGCTGCTCATTTTTACCTCTTCGGTTCTGCCCTCACAGATTTCAGGTTTCAGGACATCATTTGAAACTGAGCTCAGCAGAATCGGGGCATCTGACACCAGCGGTTCTCGCACACTAGGGCTGGTAAAAAGACAGAATCGCTTTGGGTGTCACTTTCATAGCACGGGTTGGAAACTTTAGACGTTTCAAAAATGAGCAAGATAATTTTATTGTATTTATTTATTTGCCGTTATTTATTTATTTAATTTCCGTAATCCATTTTCACACAGCCTTTTTTTATTTAGTTATGAGCTAAATGAGAAGCCAAATAGAAACCTTCAATATGTGTCAAAATCAGCAAGATTTTTATTTTATTTTATTTATTTTTGCAATTAAAGTAATCCTTCCTCGCTATCACACAGCATTTTTTTTTAGTTATGAGCTGAAGGAAAAGCCAAATGGAAACCATGTGTGTCAAAAAGTGCCCCTATTATGCCATTTTTAAGGTTGCTAATATTGTTTTATGAGTCTCCTAAAACAGGTTAACATGCATGCAAGGTCAAAAAACACGTTAGTTTTCTCAAAAAATAGATTTAATTTTACCTAATTTCTAAATGATTCGTAAACGACTCGTGCGAAGCAGTTCAAAGAATCAGTCTCTCTAAACCCCTCCTTTCCGTGAGCCCTCACTGCTGTGATTGGTCAGATGGCGCAGTCCTTTGTGATTGGTCCAGAGCCGTAGAGAGATTGGCTCTGGATTGGTCTAATGCATACAGCGCATGTCTGAAACGAAACACCCATTGCCATGACGGAATGACAGCCCTGGAGACTTGTCATAGAAAAGATGGTATCGACTGTACCTTACCAATTCGAGCCGGAGTCTGATGATGAAACAGTTGAACTGGCTGATCAACAAGAGACTGATTCGCAAGCACGACTGGAACAGGACGTTTCTGGTAAGTGTCAAGTGTTAACAAGTTTGTGGTAATTATAAGATGTGATAAAACAAATTTACTCTCACAGCGTAGGATACAGCGTCTTCTCAACATGATGTTAACCACACGGAAATTCTACTGTTTGTGGGCGGGCAAGTTGGCAACGTAGAACGTGGGCAGACATTATGCAAATGTGTTACTTCGTGACGTAGAGCCGTAACAGAATAAGATTCGAATTCCTGACGACTTGTGTAGGCGATTGCGAGCCGACTCTTTTTTTTTGATAGACAATAACTTTATTTATCTTGCACTGTCGGCTTCACAACTTTGCAGATAGTTTATGTTCACATACAGCTACATGACACACTGCATGAAAGGTAATATTCGAAAAGGCATAATAGGGGCACTTTAATTTAATTTAATTTTTAATTTTTTTATTTTATTTTTGCAGTAATCCTTCCTCATTGTCACACTCCAACTGACCTGTTCAATGTTGGCCATCTCTCATTGAACAAGTTAACTGGCTTCCATTGGCTCACAAGGTGCCACATGTGCACACGCTGATGATGTTGTTTGGTCTGCTTTTCAATGCATTTTCTCTCAGAATAACACTTTGTATAATAAAGGAGGTGTTACTGCAAATAATGATTTATGTGGATTTCTAAAGAAGAGCAAGAAGAAATTGGGTATACTGTATACACCCATTTAATATTGCATCACGCTTTTCAACCCATCATGCATATTTCTTTACATTCCACAGAAAACAACAACGCCTAAAATTTCATCATGAAGGCAAGAGATGCACTCTTTTTTATCACTCAAAGAGATACAATACAGTACAACAATCATGACAACTACAGTGCAAAGAAACAGTGAAAATAATAAACAATGAGGCGATAATTTACATGATTTATGCATGCTTTTTCTAGGAAACTGCAGAAATCACAAAATGCATATTTCTGTGTTGCATGTATTGGATGAGGTTTATGTGTATGCCGGGTTGAAGAGTTTGATTCATTATCCGTGATTAACAATGAGTAAAAGTGATTCAGATGATTAACCGTGATTAAAACCTCTGCTGAAGTCTGTTACACTGAAATGTTCTATAGTGACGTCTGACCTTTAAAATACTGTTCGCTGTAAAACCCTGTAAAAGTTTCTGATATGATGCCATAATCTTTACCACTGAAAAGGGTTCTCTAAGTAAATGGAATTTATTTGTTCATACAATGATATACAATCTTTAACTGAAAAACTGATAATGTGAATGAGAAGTTGATAAAGTTTACAAAAACACAAAATAGCACATCTGAGACTTAGTTACAGAAATAAAGAATAAAGTTTTAGTGAAATCTATGTTAAGCAGTTCAGTCTGAATTAATTGGTGGATAACATTTGTGGATAAGGAGGAAAAATGTAGGTTTGAGGACTATCAGTTCTGTGATGCTTCGCAAGCAGTGTAATGATGAGTTTCTCCCACCTATAATTAATTGTCTTTTGTCTTCATCTTCATTCCATCTTTTTGTGGAATACTTCCCCACTTTATCCCCAGGCACTTTCATGTGCAAAGGGGATTCAGATTTAAGCTTGTGGTTTTTTATGTAACCGTTGCTTAGCAACTAAGACGGTATTCTCTGAGCAAGTAAAGTGCCATTAGACACAACGCAGTCCCTCATGTGGATATGCTATATTATAAGAAAATATTTATCTTCAAGTGTTTTTCAGTGTTATGTCATCAAACTCATTCCTATCATTTTTTCTGCATGCCGGCATCCCGCTAGTTTATGTTGTCCATCCCATAGCCGTGTCGACGTATCAGTGCTGCTCAAAATAGGGCTAATAATTCTTTTGAGAAGTTTTCTTTTGAGTTCAATTTGAGAAATGTAATGCAGCTTAATGGGCATATTTTGACTGTTAAATAATGGAAAAGCCATGTGAAGTTATGCTAGAAATGTAAAGCAAAGCCACAACTGTTACACTAAATGTTCCTTTTAATGGAGACACATAATAGGTCGCTTAACTCATTTTACAGAGTTTCCAAAGGTTTCATTTGAGTTGGAATGACATTTAATTTTACACTTGATATAGATAAAATAAGAGAAGTTTGGTGAAGAATTTTTCAGTTATGAAATTAGAAAAGTTTTCCGTCCTGACTTCTACCAAATTTGCATTTGACCTTTTGAGAAACTATTTACATAATGCATTGTGGACATAGAGCGAGTGTGTTTTTGATGGTGCATTTTAGAGGGCACATTGATTATAAGTCTTTAATGAGAGGTATTTTAGGCCACTTGCAAGGATATTCGTCTTCCATTCGAGCCTCGCCAGCTGCTCTGAATGTCTCTTGAGGCTGTTTTGGTTAAATCTTGCTTAAATAAAATCAATGCTGAGGTCTCCATAATTAGGATTTCTGGGTTGTTAATTAAACACAGCTCAAGAGGAGAGCGTGTGTTGGAACGCCTCTCAAACTTCCCATCAGGGACATGGAGGTGCCGCCAGGGACATCCTGATGTGTTTTAGATACTCATCTGCCCTAAATACATAGTGTAGCAAAACTTGCCTCATTTCACCTGCATTGTAAGTGATTTTTATTTAAATGGCTTCTTCATTAAAATTATTTACAAGAGCAAGGACATTTTAGTGAATTTCTCTGAGCATATATTAATAGATCTGTCCTTTTGTTAAAGGATTAGTTCACCCCATTGGAAAAGAAATTCAGAATGCTTGAGGCACTATTTCGTGTGATGAGCTTAAAAGTCTTTTTTCACTTATAATCTCCAGTCAGATGTTAACCAATGCAACCAGATTAGAGTTGAACTTGAGTCAAAATCGTGAGTGAAATGCTTTATGAATTGGATAAAGTAATTCATTGAAAAGATTTGACTCAAAAGAATGATTCCATTCTGAATCAGGCATCACCACTTCTCCCCTAAACATTCATGAACTTGCTAGACTCCATACAGAGGGTTTTCTTGTAATGTGTTTTCTATTTTAATTAAATTCTGTAGTGGTTCATTTGTCCCTCGTGCCAAGAACTGACAAGATTTCCAACAATTTCCAAGCTTCATCTACTCCTCAGCAATCTTCTCCTTTCTGTCCCTTAACTCTTACTTTCTCGCTCATAGTGACTCATATGGTGGTATGTCACACAGTATCATTCTCTTTTCCATTATGGTGAATCACATCACTTTGTTGGCTCTGGAGAACCTGACATTGATCCACGCTGGCACATTTCACTGCCTGCAGTCTCACTGGCTTTTATTTAGCAAGTACCCTGTGCAATCCACATCACTGGAAATCCTTCCAGAGTTCCTCCTTCAAAGGAAATCCCAGTCGTTAGCCAAAGAGCTTGTTAATTAGAGCCTGACCGGAGTTTCATGAGGAGGAAGTGTAAAGTCAGGTAGAATAGAGTGCAATAGAGAACACCTACTTTTTTTCACAGCTTTAGTTACGGAAGTATTTTTCCCATTCATTTTCTTCATAAAGATAAAATATATTTATTTAATACTTCCATGAACTACAACACAACATTACAAACTTTGATTTAAAGCAAAAATTAAATGACACTGTTCTAAAATTATTTTGAATCACTGAACTGCTTATCATGAATTGGAGACTCCCTGTAAAGGGATAGTTAACCCAAAAATGAAAGTTCTGTCATCATTTACTCACCCTCAGGTTATTCCAAACAAAGTTTCTTTTTTCTATTGAACACAAAAGAAGTCACTTTGAAGAATATGGGTAACCAAACAGTTGATGGTGCCCATTGACTTCCATAGTATGGAAAAAGTACTATGGACGTTAATGGGGACCATCAACTTTTTTTTCTTCTTTTTTTTTCAGAATATATTCTTTCGTGTTCAACAGAAGAAATAAACTTATACAGGGTTGAAACAACTTGAAGGTGAGTAAATGAATTTTAGGTGAACTATCCCTTTAAAATAGATAGAAAATGAGGAAAAATATAAATGGGAAGAGGAGGAAAAACAGAAGTGGGTAAGAGGTAGAAGTGTCAGTCTGCTTGGACATAGACGTAGATGCTGCTGACACACAGTAAGCTCTTCCTCATCTACAGCTGGTAATGAGGACAGATCAACCCCGCTGTCGACCACTAAGCCAGTCAGCTATTGTCTGTACTTAACATTAATCACATAGAGGTCAAGTGTGGGCATGCATTATTGAAACGGTTGGTTTGTTGGTTCATTTATGGAGGCATTAATTTGGAACGAGACTTTCAAATATGTCTATGAGGACACCTACACTGATAGCCAGTCTCGGTCTTCAGGCTGATGAGATACCTATTTGTCATTGTAATTGCTCAGATTTTTTTAGCATTGTCTGTGGAATCAGGGCACAAATTAGACTTGTGTCTGAGGGGCAGATAAGCCCGGCAACTCGTTACCACTAGTTGGAAATCTGAATCAAACACAACTCGGATTAGCAAATTGTTTATACTGCAAGGCTAGCATTAATTGAGCAATTTATTATAATCATGCCGCAGTTGGTGTCAGAAAGCCAGTCATAGATGGACCCCTAATTGCTCAGACTGTGAGCGTGCAAAAAAGAAGAATAGCCTGTCTGCTCTGTGTCCTCATCCGGGGTCAAAGTGGTCACAGAGTGTGCCTGGAATTTAGCGCTCCTCACACACATTTTCTCTCGACTTTCCTATTCTCAAACATGACCTTGTGATTTTGTCTAAAATTAGCGTAACCATGTATTTGGTGATCCTTGTACAGTTTTTGCACATGAAAGGGAACATCATCTGTTTTAATTGGCTTGAACATGCATATTAATCTCCGAATCTCCAATGTGTGGAAAGGCTGCCATTAACTAAGAATAATTCAGCTTCTCCTTTAGTGACAGTTGGTCCTCCTACCTGTATGATGCATAAGTAGAGGCCAAAGGCCCCGTCAGTGCAAACTTCATAGGCTTTGTAACTTTGATGCTAATTAATGTCACCACATAGCAGGCCGTTAATTACAGGCTTCATCAGTACAGTGGGAGTGGATTCTCTGAGAACTATTTTGTATGCCTGACATATGTGCCATTTGGCTTAGCTGTTTTATCATTGGTTTCCCATCCTTCTATGTACTTCCCTGCAAAAAAAATTATCATGTTAATCTTGTTTTTCCGTAAAAATATGCAAACTTGTGAACAAGATGCATTTACTTTAGAAGCACTAGCCATTCAAAATGTTGGAGTCAGTTTTCAACCTTGATAATAAGAAATGTTTCTTGAGCTCCAAATCAACAAAATAGAATAATTTTTGAAGGAAAATTTAAATTTTGTCATCATTTACTAACCATCTTGTTGTTTTGTTCTGTATAATGGACATCAGTGGAGTCCAAAACAACAACAAAACATTTGCAAAAGTCAGTCATAAAGGTTTGAAACAACATGAGGGTGAGTATAAATGATGATAGATAATTAATTTTTGTGTGACCGTTCCCTTTTAAAAATGTTTTTACTGGAAAACAAGACAAAAATAATGATTAGGACAATGATTTTCTACTATGCTGCTGAAATTGCAAAGTCATGTAATGCCACACACATCACAGTGTGAAATTTGTCTGTATAGTCTTGCAAAAAATAATTGAAAGCATTACTCCAATGGCCATTATCCCTTAGAGTCTGCCAGTAGTTCTGATTCATAAGCAAGTTTGTCGTATTATAGTTTCCTTCCTGCTGTAAATGTATGTATTGCTGCTGGCTTGTTTTGTGGCAGATAGATTGGTATAAGCATCTGTGTGAGTTATTTGTTTGCGCTCCATTTTTGGTCACAAGAAAAAGGCTGAGTTGTGAAAAAAAAAAATGTTCCTCTAATTTTTTTTTACCTTGTCACTCTGAATAATGTGAAATGTTTGCAGTACTGAATGAATCACATTGGGTAGCATAAAATGATTGAATTAATTATCATCCATAAATTAATTTGCAGTTCTCACTTATGCTCAAAAATTAATCACATAGCTGACACTCAAAAAAGCCTTAAGACTTAATATGGAACGACACTAATAATATAAACTGTGACAGCCTCTTAGAATTAGGTCTAGAGATATTAATAACGTCATATATGATCTATCTATCTCAGCCATAATTATTTGTTTACATGCCCTATTATAATAACCCTCGAGTCTATTAGCATAGGAATTGCTCCGGAGATCCAGGTCTAAATGCTGAAGACCTCTGCGAGCATGATTTATTCATTAGGAATCTTTCCAGGGTCTCGACAGCATCGATCGGCACTTTCATCGCTTCGCCCTGAACACACTCTCATCGTCTTCTCGTGCTGCAGCGGTGACGCAGTCTCGATATGCCGCTGCTGTATTCCCCCCACGTCTCCTATCCAGATATCGATCAGGGGCCAATATGTTACTTTCATTTCCCCCTACGCGTGTTGCAGCCGGAGGAAATGCCTAATGTCATCAAAACACTCCATTAACTTGAAAAGAGGAGGAGGAGGAGTTGGAGAGACCCCATCCCGGCAGACGGCTATCAACGCAAGGCCTGAAGCCAACACTTCCGCTCATACCGCAGATGCCATCGGCATGCTTTCTAATGAGACTCCGGAGAAAAAGTGTGAGGTCTTTCTGTTTTTCACAATAGCTAACTAGATTCAATTTGAGTGTGAGTGTACTTAAAGAAATAGTTCACCCAAAAATGAACATTTTCTGAAAATTTACTCACTCTCAGGCCATCCAAGATGTAGATGAGATGTCTATTCATCAGAACAGATTTGGACTAATTTAGCATTACATCCCTTTATCCTCTGCAGTGAATGGGTGCCGTCAGAATGAGAGTTCAAACAGCTGATAAAAGCATCACAAAAATCCACAAGTAATCCACACAACTCCATCAGTTAACGTCTAAGCTGCGTGTTTGATGTTTTTCACTTCAGACTGTGGCTTCCGTCTGAAATATCCTCTATCCATAATATTGCTTTCTCCAATTAAAAAGTCATCTCATCTGAATCAGGAGAGAAATATTCACAGATGAAGCACCGTTTACAAAAGTGAAACCCGTTTAAACAGTTCTAAACAAATATGTTGATGGATTTTGATGTGAAAGGACAACAGGGGAAGGACTTTTTCACTGGAGGAAGTATTATAATGGCATTTTGTCTAGAAGTTAAAACAGTTAAACAGAAGTTTTAAAGTTAAAACACCTAATGGGGGATTTGTTTCTTACGAACACGCAGCTTTTTGCTTCACGAGACATTAATTGGTGTGTGGATTATTGTGATGTTTTAATTTGCTTTTTTTTTTTTAGAACTGTTCAGATGAAAAAAAAAAACTTCTACATCTTGGATGGCCTGAGGGTGAGTACATTTTCAGCAAATTTTTAATTTTGGTTGAACAATTCCTTTAAAAGAATACACATTGTATGTAGACAAGGAGTGGTTTTAAATGTTTTCTGCTTTAGCAACGGCCATTCGGGTGGTCAAACAACAGGTTGGGCATTCAAACGATATGACACTAACAAAACAACGCTGACATTAGCGCTGGCATTTTAGCAGACACGCACACTCGTGTCTAGTATCTGACCGGCCCTATTATCTGACAAAACAACAAGCTGAAGTACAACTTAAGTATATAGCACAATTGAGCTGTTTATGTTACACTTATTTGTCTTTGCTGACAGGCTTTGTTGTGAATAGAGGTATATAAATATGTCTTGTTGTGATCACCTTTACCTGCTATACCATAGCAAAGGACAGACCACTTTTAATGTATAATTCAGAAAGCTAGCCTGTTCTAGGCATGGATCAGTAGCATTATGTAAACCTGAGCAGATAAGTCACTAACAGTTCTCAAACCTGTGAGGCTTTTCTCATATGTACAGCTGTCAGCAGGGGCTCTGATCAATAATTCAAATGTAGTGAATCAGACGTCTCTCTGGAGAGCCGCTGTGTCCTCCCAGGTGTGCTTTAATTTTTCATACTATTGTTTTTAGTCCTGCTTTTCACGCTCTGGTCGATTTGAGCCTCCACTCTCTGGGGATTGATGTATGGAGAAGATACAGTACATTCCATTTTCCATAAGTTGCAGGCAGTTCAAAGTCTAATTACTCTGGTTTCTAATGAAGCGTCAGTGCTTTTGTGGCAAAACATATTGCTTTAGAAGCAAATTTGAGCACTTTTATTGCAAATGTCTGTGCTGGCATATTCAGGCAGCATATTTCAAGTACTCAAAAATGATTGATCATGGTAACATTAATTGTGTGACTAATTTTTTTTAACTAGGTGTTGTTTTTTAACAAGTAACATGGCGACATTTTTTGTTTCTATGTCTGTCTGTTGTTCTGTCAGTTGATCGTACTATATATTTTTCATTTTCTCTCTCTGTAAAACTTTCAAAACCTCAAATAAGGCTTTGTCAAGGCAGCATTCAAACTTTGCCTTGACAGGCTCCAGGAAAAAAATAGTGCAGCATCCTCTTGCCGATTGGAATATATACATACAAATGACCAAAATGCACATCCTTAATTGGCAGCTTGCTCAGGCTCATAGACCATTGAGTAAAGCCAATGGGGACCCGTCATAGTGAAGCCTGGGTCCCATACTGGGTCCCTTACCGCCCGGTCAGCTGGACTGGAAGTCTGTGGCGGAGCTGGTGATAAGCCAGTATGTGTGACAAGGAAACTAATATGATGTACGGACCTGAGGGAGACAGGTCACCTAAGCATCTGCCATTCTCCAAATGTCCCTTCACTCCACAAGAATATTAAAAAGCATCTGGATGAGCAAAAGATCATTTCCTTCTTTTCTGTTCCCATCAATATTTTTGAACCTTTTATAGAGGTCTCAATTACTCATTGCAAAGTGCCTCTGCAGCGGTTGTGTGAATGTGTTTGAAAAGCTTCTTGTTGTGCCACTGTGTCTGTTGGATTTCTTTCAGACAGATTTTGTAGCTTTAATCTTTGTAAATCTCATCTCATCGGCGTGCTCAGCAAAGCTCCCAAAGTCAAAGAGATGAGGGCCTGGTACAGCTGTGATTGGAAGTCTCCATCAGATATATGTCTCTTAAACCTGGTATTAAGATTTGTCTCTGATGATCTGATCTGATCTGAAGTGCTCAGGCAGGATGGATCACTATTCTCCCATTATGAACTACATGAAAGAAGTTTGTGTTAAAAAAAATGAAAACCCTAGATTTAGCGTAATATTTATATGCTTGAACTCCCTTTAGACAATTTACATTTAAGAATTTGGCAGATGGATTTATAAAAAATTGACTTGCCAAATGCATAATGCATTTAATGCATTCCCTGGGAACCAAACCCATGACCTTGGCTTTGCTGAGCTACAGTACTGCTAGGAATAGTAAGTTTCACCCTCATTCAGTAGTTTCAAGTGATTTCATGGCACTCTCAATAATGAATGTAGGAAGGACCATTGTTGGGTTAACGAGAAGGTGCACATTGTTTTGCAACCTCGATATTTCATTCCATTGGATGACTGAAATGTAATTAAATATGTGAACGACTAAGTTGTCAATCAAAGCAGATTAAGGCACAATGGCTTTCATGTATCTGCATTTCTGCTGTCTTTGCTTTATTTTGTGTTTATGTATGACTTACAAACCCTAATCATTGGACAGTGGACCGTAACACTGATAATTGCCCAGAATTACTGCACTTGACATTCAGTGAAAGTGGATTCGGTTTGGCCTTGAGTGCAAATGACTTCAATGTAAAAGGCCGTCCTCACAGGCATAGGGACTTACAAAGATGCATCTCGAGTGCACTGAGATAAATCTTTGAGCATCAGTTCAAAAGTAGATGAGAAGACAGTCTATTTAGGAATAATAATGAAATGCAAAGCAAGAAGCAACCAAATGGGAAGAGTAAGGCGATTCATCAGATGTTGGCTATCTCACATTTCATTACCGAGATGCCAGTCATTCCCTCTCCGCTAATGCACATACTGACAGCTGTAAGCTTTGGATACCCAAAGGGCAGAGTAGGCACTTTTCTTTTTTCTCAAAGAGAGGAGCTTGTGCTGAATAACATTAATAAATCACTCTCAGTCACCGCCAGCTGATACCTACTGCATAAAATTTCGTCGACAGATGCAGAAAAGCCTGTTTTGCTCAATTAAACACAAAGGACAGAGGTCACCAATTAGCAAACTAGCAGTCCAGATCCAGACCCATGAGTGGTTCCAGTGGGCTAGGAAACATTTATCATAAATTAATATCATTAAAATTCACATGGAGAAACAGCATCTGAAGTGGAATGTATATTTGATGTCATTTGCTTTTGTTTGTTCATTTGCCATACAACCAGTCTTATTGAAAGTTGAAAGTCACTGTTCTATTGTTGATAAAGCTTCTTTGGAAAATAGTAAAAATACATTTGAATACAATTAATTATTTAAAATTCTGTAATAGACAAAATACTTTTTTGACTATTTATGATTATTTCATTCTTTCAGAATGTTATGGCTGCTAACCTGAACATTAAATGAATTTGACTGAAATTCACTTATTTAATTTCTTAGCTCTACAGCATATTGACTCTTGAAAGTGTACGTTATTTTTGGACCTTGATTAATTGAACCTTTGCTGGCAGTGAAATTTAGACTCCAGGCATCTTTGAGTTATTGAATACCCCCGACTGAGGCCTTATGAAATATGCTGATCCTTGACATCTGTAGCAACAATGAAGTTGAACATGTTTTGGTTTCAAGCTTAATTGTAACTGCTCAGAATGTCAAAGTGCACTTGATAAATCAAACTCAGTTTATCAGATTATGTCCCAAATACGGGCAGTCGGGGCAGTCGGGGGCAGTCGTGGCCTAATGGCTAGAGAGATGGACTTGTAACCCAAGAGTCGCAGGATCGAGTCTCAGGCTCGGCAGTAATTATAGGTGGGGGGAGTGATAACCAGCGCTCTCTCCACCTTCAATACCACGAGTGAGGTGAGACCCTTGAGCAAGGCACCGAACCCCCAACTGCTCCGTGTGTGTGTTCACTGCTGTGTGTGTGTGTGTGTGCACTTGGAGGGGTTAAATGCAGAGTACAAATTCCGAGTATGGGACGCCGCATGTCACTTCACTTTCACTTTCAAATTTAGCGGCTAGGTATGAGGTGAACCCAGTATTTGTTTTGACGCCTATTTCTACAACATGCTCATCTATCCTTCAGTGGCAGGTGGAATTGAAATGTCAAACCCCTGTGACCTTTCCTCAAGATCCCCTGTGTGGGTTTCTGACCCTTAAAGAGCAGCTTGGATCATTAGTATCCAGCTAAGCCCTCTGTAACATTTAGATTGCCCTGCACACCCAGTCAATCCCTTCTGAGTAAGCAATCATTCAGATCTGCAGGAAAACCTGCACTGTGTATTGGACTGTAAAGGCCTGAGAAGCACTTAACTAGATACATTTATCCTTAGGAACCTGCAACAAATCATAGCTGTTGCTTTTAAAATGTTTTCATGTGAAAACATTACTTCAAAGAGCACTATTATTTTAGTTTACCTCAGGCTTTATTCGCTTTCTGCAATGGACTGAAATTTCTTATTTCTGTGTTACTGATATTTACACCTAACATCTCAGTGTGATAGAGAGTTGGTTACATCATCTCTCCCTTTGACTACCCACAATCCCCTTCATTATTGACTAGTTTTAAGGGTACTGTACCTTTATTTTTAAGAGTGTATGTTCACTGAGGCTACATTTATTTGATCAAAAATACGGTAAAAACAGTAATGTTGTGAAAGATTACAATTTAAAGTGACATTACATTTTTTTGCAGTTTATTCCTGTGAATATGATCCTTCGGAAATTATTTTGATATACTAATGTGATGCTCAAGTAACATTTCTTATTATAAGTTGAAAACAGTCATGCTGCTAGTTTTTGGAAGCCGTGATACATTTTTGCAGAATTATTTAATGAAAAAAAAAAATAGTTCAAGAACAACATTTTCTAACATTATAAATGCATTTACTCTCACTTTTGTTCAATGCGATGCATTTTGCTAAATAAATATATTATTTCAAACAAAAAAAGTTACTGAACCCAAGCTTTTGAACAGTAGTGTATTTATTTATGACCGTTTTCCAGAATTTAATGTTTTTAATATATTTTTGCTGTTAGAACCATGAGCCATTCATGTAGTTTTGCAAACAACATGTTGTATTTATAATATCACCGTTTCCCCTCACACAGTACAAATGGCTTTTAATATTTTAGCAAAGGAGTCAAGGAGTCCTTGGCATCAAAAGTTTGAAACTATTGGATTAAAGCACCAAAGAAAACCACATAATGGTCTCAGATCAGTTTAAAAATCCATTTATTTATTTATTTTTGTATTCTTTGTCAGTCTCAGTTCTTGGTGAATGGAGGAACTCAATAGAGCTGTGTGGAATATGGTGGAGGTATAGAGATGTGGGAGGTCATTTTCAAAAGTCTAATATCAAGAAAACCTCTGAATGTCTTGTGTTGCTTTTGACTAGTTCTCTGTCTCCCACTGCTTATAAAATACTCATATTTCAGCGTTTCCAGCAGATATTACAGAAAGCAGTCTATTGAAATATTTATCGTCACAGCTGACATCACATGAAGAGATTCCGTGTTCAAAGAGATTTTTCCGTCGCATTATTCTGACACGCCTCGTCACTCCTAACATTCCACATGGAATTGTCTGTTTGCGCTTTATTCTGTTCATCAGGAATGAGAGGTATTCTCTTGAAAGAGACAATGAGAAATAAGACTGCATATACTATTTAAACCCTATGAGAAAAATTGAGTTCTCCAGTCCTACCAAAACCACTTGACTGATAGAGTAATACTATATCATTATTGCATATTCGACCACAAGGCAGTTGTTGCAAGAAATTCAATTTGCTTAAACTCATGAAGGCAACTATTTATCAGATATTATGATGATTCACCCAGGCCCTGAGTATTTCAGAGCGCCATTGACTTCTTTGGATATCTCTAAACTGCCTACAAAGCATTTTTCCCCACACCAGTCATGAATAGAACTGCAATGGCCTTCTGCGGCGAAGTGGCTCTTTGAATCATCGCCTACAGCATTGTCTTTTGACAGCCATTGTCATTCAAATGGGTTGTGCACTTCATTTAGTGATAATTTGGCACCTTTGATAGTGAGCTATCAGTTCATTATCATGGTAATGCTTCTTTAACACAATTTATTTGACTGATCCATCATCACCTACACAAAAGAATAGGAGTGAGTAATGAGTTTCCGCAATAGTGCGAGTCTGATACAGACGGAGGATGAACAGAGAGCAGGGGCGAAGCTGAGGTGGAGGTGAGTCCCCCTTCATTCCTTGGAGATGTTTTTCTTTTAATAAAAATGTTTGAATAGATACAGTATCTTGGCATCCGGAGCTATGCGTTTTGTGTTATTTACAAAGGATGTAATCATAACCAGCAGCAATGGCATATTGGTATTTATTTAAGCTCCTCGAGAAAAATGCTACACATGAACATGCCATCATACACTATAATCAAACTTGGAAAGTGCATTTTTCAAGTTCAAGAGGTGTATACAGTATGTGCAAGCTAGTTTTCACTGATTTATATCATTTGGTTGTAGTTGACAAAGAAACTCACTTTCAACTCACTTAAAATTAATCTTAAAAATACTCCTGATGATGCCTACAGTAACGTTTTTTGTGTATTTTTTTTTTAATTTTTTTTTTATATTATTATTTATTTTATTGTTTTTATTTCATTTTTTTATTATTTTATTTTTTAATGGTATGGAATTTTAATTTTGGCTATAACATCACAATAATTATCGATTTATCATTTTTGCCCAGAATTTTATTTATTTGTATTTTTTTAGATTTTGACCATAACATCACAATAATTACCATATTCTACCATATTCATTCATTCATTCATTACAATAATTATCTTGTCTTCTACCAGATTGATTGATTGATTGGTTGATTGATTTGTTTGTTAGTTTGCGATTTTAATTTTGGCCATAGCCACTCAATAATTATGGGCTTTTCATTTTCGTCGGAATTTTGAAATTTTATCTCAATTAAAATTGGTCTGAATATGTGGAGTGATTTTGAAAATAAAGATATTTTCCCTTAACAAACATGTAGCAAATGCTAACGGAAGACTCTGCCTGCAGCTAATAATCTTTTTCCATTCTCACTATAATGTTTAGCATAGTCAGGCTTGGATTTGGGAAGGGGAAACTGATCCTTGACCAGCAGTTAATGCTATATACTGTATAAGATTGCTGCATATTCTGTAAACAGCTCTATTGCTTTTGGGATTCTTCCCACCCACCCCTGCTTCGTCTGTCTGTGCCTGTTTCATGTTGCTTAATTGCTGACCTTTGTATTCCATCTGCCCCTTGTGTGCATCGCATCATGGTGCTGTTTAATGATCTGAGAACAGACACTGGCCTTTCACACTGATCCAGAACTGATTCCCCACCCGAATCCTAATCTCGGCTGTCGTTATAGAATCTGGCAAATCACGTCTCATACCTGCTGACAACACTCCCTCCGCAGCATTTTATCTGTCTATGACGGAAGTGGCAGGTTTCTGATGAGGCGGACAGTGTGTCTGCGGAAAGCCTCTGCTCTGGACAGTGGATTGTTTCAGGCTGACAGTATACACACACACACACACACACACAGTGTGGCAGTCAATCACACAGGCCTTGAAGCATCGTCTCAGGCTTAATGTGCAGTGAATGCAGTGCCTATTGATTTCCTCTGTTGTCCGTGACTATAAATACCGATTAATAAACAACATTTTTCCAGCCGTTGGCAACATCCTGTCCACTGGGACAGAACTCAGACTGAATTTCTGAGGGTTGAGAGAGATGATGGAGACTGGGCTTGAGCTTTTGATCACTTGCACCCATCAGGACACTGAACACGGGCCCAAAGGGTCTCATGTCTCATATAAATGGTATTCCAGTCAGTCAAAAACCAGACAGGAAGTGGACTGGTGCGATATATATAGATATATATAGATATATATCATATCAATATATAAAGATATATAGATTTTAATTTAATTGAATTTATGCATTTAGAGTTATATAGATATAGCACTATATAGATAGATGTATGTATGTATATATATATATATATATATAGAGAGAGAGAGATAGATATATAGATATATAATTAAAGGTAGTAATTAAAGTATTTATAATTAAATAAAAATACTGATATTCAGAAAGGGTACATAAAATTTATTAAAAGTGACAGTAAAGACATTTGTAATGTTTCAAAAGATTTCTATTTTAAATGCTGTTTTTTTTAACTATATGTTCAACATTGATAACAAAAAGAAATTAATCAAATCAGCATATTAGAATGATTCCAGAAAAATCATGTGACACTGAAGACTGGAATAATGGCTTCTGAAAATAAAGAAAAATAAAGAAAATAAAATGCATTAACATAGAAAACAGTTGTTTTAAAATCTAATAATATTTCACAATATTATTTGATCAAATAAATGCAGCCTTGGTGAGCCTAAGAGACTTCAAAAACATTTTAAAAAACTTACCAGCCCTCAAACTTTTAAATGGTGGTGTATATTTATTTTACTTTCTTAATTTTTAATGTTTATATATATATTTATGTATGTCACACTCATAGCTCTAGTAGAGCAGCTGTGTTCAATTTAGTACTTGCATGGTCACACTATTTTACATAGCCTCTTGGGACATTTTGTTGGATTAGATTTACATTTTTTTCCACTTGGGAAAAAGTATATCACCTGTGCATTTTTTTTCCACTTTTGCGGTTTTCAGTTCGAAATTACATTTGCCCACTTTGTTTCTCTAAGGATTAGTTTATCATGTGCAGGTGACGCTCATTCGCCCATTCACACACTAAAATTAGATTTGTAATATTAACTCTAAATTTACTCTTAGTAAAATTAATTTGCTTCTATTCCCTAAATCTAGTCTTAAGGATTTCACTATTGCAGACCAAACATAAAGACTCTTTGAAATGGTAGCATGAAGGATTTTTAAGCTTCTGAACCCACACAATATCCTTCTGTACTCCATCAATGCCAAAAAACAAAACTCTGTCCATTGGAGGGCCCAGCTTTCAGACTGCCTTAAGCTTTTCTCCTTCCACAAGTTTTTCCGACCCTTCTCACTTTTACCACAACTCCTAATCACAGAGAAGATTGTTTCGATTCATCAATGCCATCTGCGGCATAGCCATACTGATGATACTCTGTAACTGCTGGGTTATGCATCTAAGTGAGAAAAGCTTTTTTTTTTGTACTGTCAGAATTCCTCCACACTGAATTTGGATGAGGTCCACTTGTTCATGTTTGTGTCTGAGACACATGAGGTGGGCGTGTTCTGAGAGTACAGCAACTATAATGTTTCATTCACATGGGGAAGTCGTGGCCTAATGGTTACAGAGTCAGACTCGTAACCCAAAGGTTGCGGGTTCGAGTCTCGTACCGGCAGGGATTGTAGGTGGGGGGAGTGAATGTACAGTGCTCTCTTCCACCTTCAATACCACGACTGAGGTGCCCTTGAGCAAGGCACCGAACCCCCAACTGCTCCCCGGGTGCCGCAGCATAAATGGCTGCCCACTGCTCCGGGTGTGTGTTCACGGTGTGTGTGTGTGTGCACTTAGGATGGGTTAAATGCAGAGCACTAATTCCAAGTATGGGTCACCATACTTGGCCACATGTCACTTCACTCACATATCTTTTAATGAGAAATAGCGCTTTCACTATTACATATAGGTCAGAAACAGTAACAGGAAATTTGATTTACAGTATTGATTTATAATATTGACAATATTGATATTTTCTCTAGCCTTAAGGATCTACGTCACTGATCATGAAATCTAAATAAAAATTCATAAAAAAATGTTTCAGTTCAATTGCAGCCTCTTAGTTTAAATTTACAAATGCAGACAGGAATGCAAAACCCAAAATGTTTTTATTTATTTAGTGTGGAAAACTTGGTCTTCAGCACTTATAAATCTGAAACCACTCTGGCACTAATGCACATTTAATTGGCTTTCTCCAAATTAAATGTTCACATGTGGATATGCTGTGGTGAATACTTCATGTAGTAAGGAGGATAAAATTAAGAACAATTGCTATTTTCTTTGCTTTCAATAAACGTTTATGTGAGTTTTAAGCCATCAACCAATGTACAGTATTTGCATAAGCCTTGCATAAAGCATTTTAAAAGGATTTTTAAATGATACTGCTGTTTGCTTGTTTCAGTGACGCAATGCATAGGCTGGAATAGGTGCATAAGAATCTGCTAATTTCTTATATATTACAGCATCTAGACCCACCTTTATGCAATAACTGTTTTTATATTTATTCTTTTATTATGACTTTTCTCATGGTCCTTTTTACTCTTCTATCCACTTAGTGATGATTAATAATGCAGTGTGTTTTCTCGTTAACTAGCGGCTTCAACAGAGAAGCAAAGACTGCCACATCCGTAATGGAATGCAAAAGGAGTTTAGCATCAGCAAACAGCTGAAGAAGGGGATAATTGCGGCTCTAGTTTTATCCAAATAAACTAGGCCTATACAAGTAATCCATCTTCTTGCTCACGATTATTTAAAAGTGAATTTAAATGCCTGGCACACAACCAGAAATGGACTATGACATCATCAGGCACAAGCCCCTCCCCCTCCCCCTCCACAGAGGTATCTTGAACTAGGTCAGCATGTGACTGGTCAAGATGTCTTGAGTGATATGTTGTGTTGACAGGTATTGCATTAATAAGGAAGTGCTGGGGCTCCTAGAGACACACTGATTGACAAAATGCTGCCTCCAAGTCTGGCCAAGTTGACCTCTTGCCCACCTAGGAAAAATCAACCTTTGTAGTGTGTATGTGTGGGTTTTGTCTGACGCCAGAGAGATAGAAGTCAGCAGTATTCATAGCAATGCTCCCAGCAGACAGAGCATTTGTCTGTAATTGTCTATTAGTTGCATATAGATTCATTCCTGCTAAAAAAAGAAACGTTGAAACCAGCTTAAGATGGTCTCTCAGCCTGGCCAAGCAGGTATTTTTTATTTATTTTGTATTTAACTAGTTTAGCATAAGTCCTTATGGTTTGTCTTCATTATTTTCATAACCTTTGGCCTGATATAAGGTTTATATCTAGAACGGAGAAGGCCAGCGTACTGCTGCACATGATCTTCTGAACACTCCAGACTGTATTATTTCACTTTAGCTGATATCTTTGTTATGTTTGGCTGCTTTTGTGGCACTAATGTGATAGGAAAGGGCAGAAAAATAGTTTTTAGCTTAATGATCCTGTATTCAAACAGAATTATTGCTGGGGTAAGCAGTCTTGATATTCAGAAATGTCTGGAATGTGTTAAAGTTTAATGATAATGACTCTCTAAATTGTCCAAAGGCAACATGAGGATGGCACTTTGGTGGTATAAAAGGGAAAAATGAACTCTATAAAGCCTTGTTCTAAATAGTCCTTTTATGTGGTCTTAGCGACAGAAATATTTCAGAAATGAACTATCTCAGCAGGGTTGGGTGCAGAGTGCCTCCAATAGATTCATTAAAAAATCTCTCAAATGAGTCAGTCCTGAGGGGTTTAGCAAGTTGAATCTGAGGAAATAGGAAAGACTTTAATCAGGGTGGACACCATGATGTGAATGAAATCAGAGATTTTGGGTTGGACATACAGTCTATCAATTTATCAATGGGTTGTATTGTTATGTGCCATGAAGCACAAAAAAGACAAAAAAAAGGAAATTTAACAAATATTATTTCACACACACACACACACACACATACAGTATATAGGTTTTTTTGTAGTTGTTTATTTCTTTATTTATTTACATGGAATGTAAACCTTAGACATGACTTGGAATCTGAAGACAGAACAACCTATTGATTGGACAGTACTTGTATCTCTAACAGCCTCAGTTTTCATTCACATCAAATTACATATAGCATTTGTGGATGATTTTCACATCTGCCAGCATGTGCTCAGAGGTCAATGCCAAAGAGAAATATCTTGTATTCTATGTCCAGGGACCTTTTCATTGTTAGGAGTAATTTCCTAAACTTTGAGACTGAAAGGAAGATCTATAATATTACTCAAGATGATCAAACACAGAGTAATTCAGTCTGACCACAGTTCCATAGAGTAGTTCAGTCAATACAGACATATTATATACTAATAGAAGAGCATTAGGTTAGGGGTCAGTAAATCCAGTTTAGTCTTTATTTAAACAAGTAGCTATTATGGTAATGATTGGTTCATTCTCTCCATTTATTTAACAGCCTCTGTGCACCAAAAAGAATTAAGCCTTGAATAATGTGCTGCACTTTACAGCTGCATCTTATTATGTACAATTACTCATGCACAAATACCATTATTTGATTTTGTAACTTGAAAAGTTTTTCAACAAACTGCCTATTTCAATGTCATTAATATGCATTAAGTCTTTCATCTGGCTTTGTCATGCCATTAGTAACCCAGCAAAGCACAGATTTGTGAAGGGCCCTCTTAGATACGGGGCATTTTCAATCCATAATGAAGGTTTTTAATCAATACCTTGTAACCTAAAGCGTCTGGAGAACTGGGCAGACATAAAAAGCAGAAATGTGATTTTAGTCATTCATCACCATTGACCCACTCCTGAAAATGATGCCATGACACAACAGGGATATTATCGACTCAGCCAGGCTGAAAACATATTTCTTTATGGCCCCCTCTTAGCTACGGGGTTCCCATATTTTTAGAACAATGAATCCATGACTTTTCGAGTCTGTTTTTATTCTTTTTTTTCTGTTTTTATTTACTTTTTTTAAATGGTATTATTTTCCATTGCATTCCAGACATGTAAATCAATTTTAAAATTCCTGATATTTTCAGGTTTTCCAAGATTGTAGGAACCCTCAACTTCAGGCATCTTTAACAGTCAGTCTGCAACCACTAGGGGGTCTGTAAGGGGTACAACAAATTTTGTTAGATCCCAAACAAAATGTTGTGGAAAAAAAGAAAAAGAAAAATTGGGGTTAGATCTAGATTCATTCATTCATTCATTCATTCATTCACACAATTTTTCACAAAAATAGTATTTTAAAATGAATAATAATAATAATAATAATAGTAATCATAATAACAACAAGTAATGAAATAGCTCACAGTCAATATTTTTAAAACTTGTTATTAACATGAACTTTTATTCTATTATTTTATCATGTCCATTTCAGTTTATTTCAGTTTTGTTCATTTGTTTTGTTCTGTTTAGTTCATTTCTGTTTTGTTTTGTACATTTTTGCAAATACAGGTGCATCTCAATAAATTAGAATGTCGTGGAAAAGTTCATTTATTTCAGTAATTCAACTCAAATTGTAATTTATTGATATGCACCTGTATATACATTAATATAATACTTTATGCATGTTACGTTGATACATTTATATTTACATTTAATCATTTAGCAGATGCTTTTAACCAAAGTGACTTACAAATGAGAACAATAGAAGCAATCAAACTAACAAAAGTGCAACAATATGTAAGTGCTGTGAAGTCTAAAAAACATATTTCTAATGCAATAAAAAATATTATTTTTTTATAATAAATAAAATGAATAAAAAGTAGAATAGATATAGAATATAGACAGCAAATGTTAAAGGGTTAATTTATTATTATTATTATTATTATTTTATAATAAATAAAAAGAAAACATGTAGATAGAATAGAAATACTAGTGTTAGAGGGTCAAGATTTGTTGAAATGAAAATGAAAGTTTTATACTATACGTAACATGGGGTCTCTTTGTCATCTTCTTATGCACTGGTGGTCCGTAGTCTGAAGGACGTGTATAGCTAATAAAATGCACTGTGGAATGAGGGAGAAAAAGAGGAATTTGCAGTGTAACACGTCCAAGAACAGAATAAGTCACATTAGGTGCTGTGTAAGTGTAAGCAGGTAACAGAAGCAGATACAGAGATAGAGTGGAAAAGGGCACTTGAAGAGACTTCAATTAGCAACATCAGTTCAGGTGTGCAGCCGGCCGTGAAGCCTGAGCCACGGGAGGGAGGGGGAGAAAGAACAGGCAGTGCTGAGGTGGTATCTGTTAAAGGGAACGGCGAAGGATGAACGCTGTCTGACATAATGATGTGGAAAATAACAAGCACCATTTCATATCTCCTGTCAAATCCTGTAATAATTGACACGCAATGCACACAATTCCTCACGGAAGTGACATACCGGCACACTCCACGCCGGCGTCAGGTGATGCAAGGTGCGTGATATGACAAAAGAGCCATTTATTTATGATGCTCGTGTTGAAAGATCGGTACACTGCCCTTGTTTCATTTTCACAGGTACACGGAAATCCCTCGTGGCTTCAGAGAAACTCACAAGGCCCACGTTAACCGCACAGAGGATGATGATTGATGGTGGTTGTAAATCTCAGCACTCTCTCGTTCTCATCAGACAAACATTGTTAGCTTTCCTCTTCCCTTTCTGATCCGAGGAAAAATCATGATCCAGTGTGTTGTTCCTTGCACTGTACATGAAATTGCTACCTGTCACTTTCAATGCACATTGATTACGGCAGCAGCGTGGGCCGTGGACAGAGGGGTGATTATTTGTCTTTAAAAGCCATTGAGTGGATGTGGTGCTTTTGCGTGGTGCGTGTCACTGTTTCAGAGTTAATTACAGATGAGCAGTAATAGCTGCGAGATGCTCGGTGAGTCACGAGCCAGAGACGCAGCGACACACTCCACGCGCTTTTGTCGTTGGAGGCCCGCACTTCACCACCCTCGGTCACTTACAATGGGAAAATTGTCAAACCTCGCTGTTAGCTTGGACCCTGATGAAACGAATGAGCTTGGAGAAGCATAGCGATCAAATCTTTTGTGTTTCTGTCTTGCAGATCCTTCGCTTCACCACCGGCAGAAGGCAGTGGTTTCTGATCTCACTTTCCAGACAGGCATGTCGAGCTTGATGGACTTCGGAACTCCAGATTCTTCACTTGACAAAGGTAAGATCTCCAAATATGCATAAGCAGTGCTTATTTTCCACAGGCTGTGGAGCTCAGGTAATTTATCACAACGCTGAAAGGCAAATAAAACAAAACCATTGTCCTTTGGATTTTCAGCTTCCCCCCCGCTTATGTGGTTGTGAGGAGAGAAATGTATGCGACTAAAGAAATGCACTTCTACAAATTGCGAGAGAGTCATCTTCCAAGAAAACAAAAAAAGCTTTGTCTGATTCATGTAATGTCACTCGCTGCGGGGAGGCGTTATTATGAAGTGTATTGATCAAACTGGGAATTGAACAGAATCTCTATGTTTTATTCTAGACATCCCATTTTCCACACATAATGATGCCTGATACTCTCTATTGCCTTTCCTCCGGAGTGCTGGCCCTCTAAATCATAATCTTTATGTCTTTATCAAAGCCAACATCACAAAGAAGCCAAACTACCCTCGTAGGATGATAGAGGGTCTTCATTTTAACCAGTACCGGGAATAGTTTTCGACTTCACTCACACGGCATGCTAATGCATTGACGGCACCCGTGGCATGCGTTAGCATGTGCTTTATACTAGTATACACTAGGGATGTAACGATTCACTCAACTCACGAATCGATTCGATTCACGGTTTTGATTTCACGATTCGATTCGATTCACGATTATTATACTTTTTTTTAACAAAATTAGATTTAAGACAAATTATAAATTAAATGTGTCCTTTTATTATTGCTTGGACAAAATGCTGCACATTTCTTTGTGAAATTGAAATATAATACTATAATAATATACTAATATAGCACTTGCATATTACTGCTCTTTTGTTGGTTTTGATTGCTTCTATTGTCCTCATTTGTAAATCGCTTTGGATAAAGGCGTCTGCTAAATTACAAAATTTAAATATAATGTAAATGTAAATAACAAAACTAAATTGAAATTTTAAAACAAGCCCCAAATCAAATAAATAAGTAACACAAATAAAATAAATATCTTCATATAAACAAATTTTCAACCGGCTCGCGGTTAATCGTTACATCCCTAGTATACACACACTAATATACATACTCATTTGTATTAGTTTGTGCGGTCTGTTCTGCTCTCTTTTTCTACTCTTATGTTCATTTCTGTTTTATTCTGCTTTCTTGTTTTGTTCTGCTGTTAATTTCTGGTTCTGTGCATTTCTTTTCTTTTAGTTTCTATTCTGTTTGTTCTGTGGCCTGTAGCACGAAGCCGGTTTCAGTTTACCCAGATAAGTTCACGTTTAGTTTAAATTTAGTTTAGTTTTCGGGCTCAAGAAGATGGGTTGGTTTTGAGCGGGTTTCGTCACCATGGTAACTTACGCTACATGGCTACCCTGCTCCGGAGCAGGTTTTATTCTGGGCTAGAGATCGCAAACCCAAACTGGACCAATCAGCTGTGAGCAAAGTGACATCTGATGCAATGAAACCACTCCCCGTATCTTTCGCTCCAAATTAAAGCAGTTTACAGTCAAAGAATTTTAGCCCGACTTTTGCAGCTACTTATTTATATACTTATATTATATTATTGAGAGAGAGAGCGAGAGAGAGAAGCTTTAATATATATCCAAAATTAAATTCAGTTGATTCCTTTGCATAGTCATATTTTCTTTCTGCTTCCAAACTTTTGCTGCAGCAGAAGTGTTTCTTGTAAAGTGCCTTGTAAATGCATTTAAATTTATTAAAATTTTAATAACGACATCTCAATCTTCAGCAGAAAGTGAATTGCGCTGACTCTCGTGAGAAATTAATCCAAATGACGCTTTGCTGATGTTTCGTGTGATTGGCTGTTTGCTGCACGTGTCACTCTTTCAGGCGCACGTACTCCAGAGAATGTATATATCGAGCTTTGTGAGCCCGCTGACCCTAAACCAGGTTAGCTTTATCAGGTTTTATCAGTTCAAAACTTACTCTGCAACTCTGAGTTTGTTCATCTCGCTTCGTGCTACAGGCCACTGTTCATTTCTATTGTTGTTTTCCACTCTATTGTTTAATTCTGTTCTTTTCGTGTTCAGTTCTGTGTGTTCATTTTTATTCTGTTTTGTTATTCATTTCTATTTTATGTTCATTTCTGATCAGTTCTATCCTTTTAGTTTTCTTCTGTTTTGTTGTTTCATTCTGTTAATTTCTGTTCTTTTCATTTCTGTTTTATGTTGTAATTTCTTTCTTTTCTATTCTTCTCTATTCATTTGTTATTTTCTGTTCTGTTTTCTGTTCTGTTCATGTCTGATTTGTTCTTTTTTATTTTTTATCTATTGGTTTCGATTTTGTTTTGTTTTGTTTTGTTTTGTTCTGTTCATTTCTTTTGTTCTGTTCGTTTTTGTTTTGTTCTACTTCGTTCTTTTCTTTTTCGTTCTGTTTTGTTTTACTCTATTCAGTTAGTTTTTGTTTTATTGTGTTGTGTTCTGTTCATTTCTATGCAATTAAATTATGTTTTGTTTTGCTCATTTGTTCTTTTCTATTCTATTCTATTCTATTCTATTCTATTCTAACAAAAATACCTGAAAGTACCTTGCTGTCACTGTATTATTGCTATTAGACATGTACCATAGTAATACTGTGTTGTTTGTAGTGATATTTTTGATTTGTAGTGACCCATATGCTGGCCAGGCTGTTTAATCAGCCCGAATTTGTTCATTTTGAGATAACTGGCTGATGACGCTGCCTGCTGCCCAGCTTTTTTAGATTTTTGTGTATGTATTTTACCATCCATACCATAGTGTATGTCAGCGTATCACGGTATTTTCTGATGCCATCACTTTACGTTGATGCTGCTACAGAATCATTCTGTTCTATCTGTTCTTTCTCTTTCTCTCCTGTTTTTTAAATCTTTTTTTCTGTTTCTATTCTGTTCCCTTGCGTTGTTCGTTTCACCCTTCATGAAAGGCATTATTGATGTTGTGCTTGCTGTCAGTACTTCATTATTCCCAGCCGAGCCTTAAATTGTTTTGAAAGATAATGCTCGGTCTGCCAGGCAACTGTATCTATGCAGTTGAGAAATAAAAGGAAGCAGGCAGCCATATTAGAAAGGCTTTAATGTACTAAATTCATTACTTTCAGCCTCATGTGCCCATACAAGCTCACTTATGTGCAGCACCCCTCGCAAAACAACAACTCAACAAATACTCTCCAGCTGAGCTTTCCCTATTGAACACATGTACATTTAATCAACACACAAGAGCTCTTGGGCCCATCCTGTCTGATATTAAGGCGGTCACTCATTCATTACACAAACAGCATATGCTTCAAAGTATCACACTTGAGTTGTTTGTGTATGAACTGGTCATTTTTTCCCCCAGCAGGCACTCTGAACTCAGCACCAGCATCCTGGTCTTTAAGAGAGAGTGATAAAAGGAGAGATGAGTCAGTGTTAAGACCCTGAGAGCCCTTGAGTCTTTCTGCCTGGCTGTGTTTGAGACTGCCACTCGCTGTAGGTTGAAGCCGGTGCACTGTGACAGAGAGTGGGCCCGGTCCCTATCTGCCGGTGGCTCCATTAGTTCCATGAGAAAGAGGACACTCATCCAGCTCTTTATCTGACAACACGTCCCACAGATCCCTACTGCAAAGAATTATAGGATGTGGAGGGAGAAAGATGGTGGACAAAAGTGGATATACTTTTAGTTCAAGAAAGAGCAAGTTTGTGGGGTTTATAAGGGTCACAGTGATTGACATGCCTTAAAAAGATAGTTCAGTCAAAAGTGAAAGATCAGTCATCATTTACTCTCTCTCATGTCATTCCAAATTAGTTTGCGTTTTTTTCTTAAATGAAAGGTAAACATTGAAAGCTCCTTTCTATACTATAAAAGTGAACAGCTCCAAAAATACACACATAGTAAATTTTGTTATTTTATAGTTCATATACAGTATCATTTTAATCTATTGATAGGTTTGTTAATGGTCATTTTTAGCTAATTTTGAAAAAATATTATGTAAAATATGTTCAACTTTTGCAGAATATCATGAATGTTCAATTTCTATACAAAGGAAGTGAAAAGCTCAGAAAATGATCCCTTTTTACTAAAGTATTCTATATTTCTTTTTACATGTAATTTAAATTCTATATTTTCTTTTTCTCCATTTTATGAATTAATCGGTTTGATAATAGATGCATTTTTAGCTAATGTTGTATGACAAAGAAAATGATTTTAAAAATACCATAAACGGATCATATAAGTAGACCATATCATTTTATTTGATAGTTTTTACTTATGTTGTACTTTTAATTGTAATATTTAGCGATAAGTAAATAACACTAAAAATGACACAACAACAAATTTTGTATTCTATATGATAATTTGTGTAAATTCAAGTGGTATGGACTACTTTCATGGTTCTTATACATCTTTTTGGTGCTCGACAGCCTTAGTCCCCGTTAACTTTCATTAAATGACAGAGAATACAATTAATATGAGTTTGAGTAAGTAAATGATGACAGAATTTTCATTTTTGGGCGAACTGTTCCTTTAACATTAGGAGAACAGTCAGTCTGTGTCTTGTTTCCACCATTAGATGGAGCTTCGGTGCCTCTGAAGAGAGACTCACCTACCCTCTCACCTGATCAGAAAACTGTTTGTCTCCTCCCCGTCCCATGAATGCGGCTGTTCAAACACGGCTGGGAAAAGCAGTGCCATTTCCCTTTTGAACTCTCTGCACCTTTTAGGCCAGGAGGAGTGTGTGTGTTTGTGCAACCGAGAGCAAGAACAGGTAGGAAGGGTGTAGAGGGGGTGGGGAACTTTAGAAAACACCCAAAAGAAACTCCCAGAACAGGTATACGGGCTCAGAGAGGAAGGCGGCTCAAACTTGTTTGTACTCACTCAAGAACACCTCCCTAGTAACCTATCGGGGAGGAGTGAACCGTGTACCTGTGTGTGTGTGAGTGAGTGAGTGTGTGTGTGTGTGTGTGTGGGAGGTTTAGTTGAATTTTCTTGCTATGAGAAGAAGCACCGGCACTGACAGTGGAGCCCGCCGGAGCCGGCACTGTGGGGGGCATGAGATCTGAAAAAGAGGAGGGCAGACCAGGTGAGTGTTTGTGTGTGTACGTGAGTCCAAGATGGAAACCACAGGCATAACGCACCCCTGAATCATATAACCAGCTGACGAGGCATGTAAATCTGATTGTATGACGATGCACAGAGGCTCTTCACGTGTACCGGCAGGTGTTGGGTGACCTGTATCAGTGATTCCCAAACAAGAGGTTCTTTGCTTTGTTAAACCTTTTGTATAAGATAGACAGTTTCTTTTTGAGGAAATCCATTAGGCCATAATATAAATGTAAAAGTTCACATTTCAGGTTTTGTGTGTTATGGACTTGCTGTTGAGGCAAATAAGTCTAAAAAGGTTGGGAAACGCTGACCTATATCCCATACTGCCCTTTAGTACTTTGATGGATGACCAACTTTTAGATTATTTGATGAGTCAAACACATACAAGGCATGTACTTGTCTTTAATATCATGTAATCTTGAGTAATACTATGATTTACCATGTGTGACGTGTAGCCCAGTAATCAGCTGTAATTACGTTAGTGACACATATGTTGTTTGTGAGGTCATATGAGATGGTGGTCATACAGAGGCATCATGCTGTCGGTTTATGTGAGGGATATTTGCGCATCCCTTAATCTGACCAATGATCTGTCACAATAATCTGCTTTGAATGTATAAAAATGTATGAGTGATCGAGTGAAATGGACATATGAGCGGTGAAATTAAAAGAAAAACATGTTTAATTTTCTATTTTTTTAAACGTTGTATTTACCTTTTATTGTAAAAGTGGAAACGTTTCATGGGCATTTCCCAAACTCGTTGTTAATCCCTTGTGACATTTTAAAATCTTTACAATCCTCTCTCATTGGTTTACTCACAAAACAATTAAAGCTGATCCTGAATCAGCCCCCGTTTGTTCGTTTGGCTAGTAATAATCCCTGTGTCTTCTCCACACCCCACTAAATCAACACTGTGAGACTGATCTTTACACTCTTTATTCAAAGTCTAACAACAGACCGAGTAGGAACTTATGGATCATATTTAAGCACTTTGATAGTTGCCATGGGCAAAACAGGAGGAATGTGAATCACGCGTATAGTAACGTTACACTGCACATACTGTGAATTCACTGCCTTGAAGATAATTATATAGGTGATTCATAAAGTCAGGTTTCATCTGAAGCTGCTCAGCTGTGTACTCTTGAACGCTTGGTTTATTGTGAACACACTTCCTGAAACGCTCGTTTGATTAATTGGAATTTAAGCGTTTGATCTTAGTGGTATGACAGTGCAGCTTGTGCCTTTGAAAGTTTTTAGGGTAGGGTAGGATTGTTTTTGACTGACTGAATGATTGAATGTTGTTATTGTGTGAGGGATAACCTTGCCTCAGGACACTTGCACCGTTGCTCTTTGAGATCAGTTAACATTAGACAAGGACATTGCTGCTGGTCTGTTGTTAAGAACGGTTTCTAACATGCTGGTATTCACAATTATTGTTGCTTGTGTATGGTTTTTGTAACTATGGTAGGACTGGACAACATAGCAAAAAATACCTGGTGATATTCATTATATTTTGGTATTTGTGTGTTATGTAAGGCCTTAAGGGGTGAGATTTATATTGCATTTATTTACATAACTAACTTTACAGTTATAAATAGCAGTGTTTACCTATACACTAGCATCCAAATGTTGGGGGTTGAAAGTGTCTCATGCTCAACATGGATGCATATATTTGATCAAAAATACAGTAAAAAAGGACTATAGTAATATTTAAAATTACTGTTTTCTATTTTAATGTTTTAAAATGTAATTTATTCCTGTGATGAAGCTGAATTTTCAGCATCATTACTCCAGTCCTCAGTGTCACAGAGCAATTAATTCAGCACAGCTGTTGCCCTCAGATATCCCTACACAGAGGACTAGAAACACACACACACTCACAGGTTTTCTCACTTTTTGCCATCATACATGCAAAATTTAATACAATTCTGCGCAGATGCCACGTAACACATGTGCTCTAAATCGTCTCTTCATCTCAAAAGTGTGCTACACACAAGCCACATTTTCTCAACAAATGGCGCACAAGTGTCACCCACAATCTCTCTGCATAGCTTGAGACTTGTAATGCGTTTTCATGCATGTATTTTGGTGCTGGCTCAAGTAGCTTTATCGTAGTACAGCAGCCCACACCTCCTACTGTACCTTTTAATAATACTTCTATCACAGCTCTGATTTAGAAAAAATGTCATTTTACGTGGGTGCTATTTTTGATATAAGCTCTTGTGTAGGTCTTAAAATAAATGCTGATGTTGATTTTCTTCGCCTATATGGGGCAGCATATTTGGGTCAGGCTGGGGTTTTATGTGGAGTACACAAATATTTCATCTGGATTAATAAAACTGTCTTAGAATTATTCATCTCACTTGATGTATTAGTAACTGGCTCATTTAGCATTTTTGGCAGTTGTTCCAAGGAACAATCCAATCCAAATCCAAAATCAAGCTGATATTTAGCGCTTCTGACAGGCTTCTCTTCAGAGACAGTGTTTTGCAGTTATGGCTTGGCTCACTGTTTACAATTCCATTTACATTTATTCATTTATTCATTTAGCAGATGCTATTATTCAAAACAACTTACAAATGAGGAGAACTAAGGAGATAGAAACACAAGAAGGGCCATAAAGCAAAGTTCCCCGATTTGCTCTGGAAAGAAGAAATGTGAGAGCTAGTGAATGTGAGTGCTAGTGTTGAGAAACGGGCGAGATCCTGTGAAACAACAGAAAGATAATAGTAGTGTGTTTTGTTTTAAGAGTATGTGTATAGAAGTTTTCAGGAATAGTTGTGTTTTAGTTGTAAATATCAAATAAATGGTGAGGGTTAGAGCTAGTGTTGTTGCCATGATATTAACTAGAAAAAGTTAGTTGGTGAAGCTGGTTAGTCAGCATGGTCATTTGGGAGAAGCTGGTTAACTACGGAAATAGAGATGTTTTATGCTTAAGTGTCTGATAACTGAAAAAGAACTGGTTATTGTTATTTCTGTTTTATCTTTGCTTTTTGATAACTTGATAGTCATTAGACTACAACAATACAAATAATATCCATTATGGATAAAAAAAAATGTAACTAGTAATGCACTATAAACATGCAAAAATAAATGTTAGTTCAAATGTTAATTGATTACAAACAAAGCAAATATTTTAAAATATATTTGTTTTGTTTATATTCTTTTAGTTTGATATTAATAAATTAATAAAATATTTGTTAAAGTTAAGTCACCAATGAAGTCAATTCATTTGCTGGGATTTTCTTAAGAAATTATGTTATCTGCAAATGAAATTCGGTTTATGAAGAGATAAATAATCATTTATGATGAATGCATCCTGTGTAAATTATTTATTCATATTTATTATCTTTTGACTACTGATGTATGTTTATTGTTTTTGTTTTGTTTTTTGTTCAAAAATAGTAAAAAATGTCTAAAAGTATCAAGTGCTTAAAAGTATAAGATAAAATATAAAAATAAATATTTGTAAGAGACTGCTAAATTGTGATATCATATGACTTTAATCATATGGGGGGAAAAAATTTACATAATTCTTATAATACGTTTGTACCATCTTAATTGTCTTGAAACCAAAAATGATCTGTTGGTTTGTATAAGGAAGTCTTGCTTGTTAAAGTCACCATGAAACAGAAGTTTATTATGATGTACATCCGAGTGAAACAGCTTATTGAACAAGAGGAAATGTAGGGTGGGAATTTTTTGATTTCATCGTTTTGATTTCATTTTAACTGTAAGCTAGCTAATAAGCTCAAGTGGGGACACCAACATCCAAAATACAACAAAGCTGGTCTTTTTAACACAGCTGTTTCTTAGTATAATGTAAAATGTTATTTTAATTAACCTTTCAAATGCATTTAGTGTTTTTACATGCAGAGCAGCTCTGTGATTGACGGGAGGTCAGAGAGGCTGCGTGGCTGGATTCACTGCTATCAAAGCAGGGTAAGAGTGTCACTCTCTGCCTCTCTCGACCTCTGCTCTCCTCTCAAGCCACAAACGAGAGCCGTGATTTGTGCTTCTGTAATTTGCTTCTCGGCCTAAGAGGCATTAGCAGCATGATCCATCAGATGAAGAGTGGCCCTTATCATCAAGGCACCAACCTCTGAGGTCTCCCGCTGCAGCCCACGAAATCACGTTTTGCCTGTGAATTATATCCATAATCATCCGAGTCGAACGGCTCACTAGGAAGCCAGTTATCGGTCTTGGGTCTGCAGGGACATATACTAGAGGTCTGCACGGGCTTTAAACTGAAGCCAGAACCCGAGATCGTCTGACCCGACCCGAGCATTAAATTTTAGTTAAATTTAGAGCCCAAACCCGACCCGACCCCGAAATCTCCCCCCCACAACGAATAGTCAATTAAGAAAAAAAAAATGCTGTTTTCATGATTGCATGCAACGGTCAGTAAACAAATAGGCCTACATGTAAAGAAAGAGAATCATTAAGGCTCGGCCAGTTCACAAGGCAAAAATTGTCGTTGTCGTGTGCAATAATGTGTGCGCGTGCGTCTATGAAAGCAGCGTAGCCTACTGCATATATAGTTTTAGTTTAAACCCGAGCCTGCCCGAACCTGAAGCTATTCATTAAACATTAACCCGAACCTGACCCGAAAGTATTTCGGGACCCGTCGGGGTCGGGTCAGGTAGCAGACCTCTAAGTATACGTGCCAATAGCTGCCCTGCTTATAGCATGTGCACTTTGCCATGAAGACCATTAATCTTTGCTTATAGCACATTAGTGTGTCTCTATAGATCTTGCATTCTTACATTCTTAATTCAAAGATACATTTACTTGAAAAACAAAACTGCATAAGATAAGACTTCAGAGAGTATATGTTTTATTGTGCTTCTTTATCTTATTCATTTCTCATTGTGAGCATAAATCTAACAAAATTGAGTGTGGTTCATGCTTGAAACAAGAAAAACTGGTAAGAAAATAAGCCTAATTATTCTGAAAACAAGACTTACTGTCTTCTACAATTTTGCTGCAATCTTGTTTTAAGGATATTTACATATTTTACTAGAAAACTAAACAAGATCCTGATTGATGAAATATTCCCGGTTCAGCATAAAATAAATTCAGTTGACAGTTTTTTTGTGGCATAGTGCTAATTAAAAAAAAAAAAAAATTTACCTGTCCCTCATTTTCTGTAGAAAAGGCAAAAAGCAAAGTTACATTACAACACTTTATAATGAAAGTAAATGGGGCCAATTTTGGGGTCCAAAAATGTGCAGCCTATAATTTTATTAAAGAACTTCCATTAATTCTTCTCTTAAAATTTGAGCTTATTTGAGCTCTAAAGATGTTAAAATTATTTTTTCAGGCATTTTAGGGTTTTAAGGTAAAGTTGTAAAATTGGATATAACTTTACTCCAAATGGTCAGCAGTTTTAGTTTTTAGATTAAAATCACGTGCATGTTGTTTTAGAGCAATACTATTTAATCTGAGAGTATCATTTTCAGATAGGCTCCATTCACTTTCACTGTAGTGAAAAAATGATACTAAATTTATTTTAAGGTAAGTGGTTGCAAACAATTTATTTTAGCTACATTTATGATTTAAATAAACAAATTTAGTTGAAAGTTGGTCAACTAAATTTGTTTATTTAAATGTAGCTAAAATAAATTGTTTGCAACCACTTACCTTAAAAAAATTTGGTAAATTCAATGAATCATTTTTTTTATTATGTGCATCACTTTAATCCTTATTTTTTAAATATATTTTTTAATAAAAAGATGGACGAATGGAATTAATTATTGTGGTAATTAACATTATGCCACAAGTGCTGTCAATTGAGCTAAACCTGCACTGAACCCAGAATATTCCTTCAAGAAAATTAGATTTTTTTTAACTACAAAGAACAAAGACATTACAGACTGACCTGTAACATCTGAAGCCAGATTTCCCATTGGTTTTAAAGCATGTAATATCCTCAAAAAGGTTTACACTCACTGTAACACAAACCTCCCCGAGGACTGCTTCTCATACATGTGGGATGCATACCACACAGCTCCTGTATTTGCTGTGAACTTGTGCTCCTAAGGATAAAATGTAAAAAATAAGTGGTGAAAAAGAAAGTATGTGATGAAACATTCCTTTGCATTGATCATAATATCTCGAAGGAAAAAGCCGAAATCAAAGAGAGCCTTAAGAATGCGATTGAATAGTGTGGAATTGGAATAATCCACTTTAATGATATTCTCTTTTGTGTTTTATCGGTTCACCTTCTCTGACTCACACAGTCTCGGAGCGAGAGGTTTTTTTGAACTCTCCACAGCATGCTGTTCACTCATGTTAATCAATGATTAAAAGCACTGCGGCTCACAGTGAAATCCCCTGCTGCTTCATGGTCATGGACTCTCCCCAAAATGTAACCTCAGGGTTTAGAGCTCTTAGACAGTAATATCAGAGCTAGTTTGGGAAAGTATTGTGGGAAAATGCCACAGACACTGTGCCCATGTCTAGAGGAAATGCTTTACATTTTTAATAATAGATTATTTGGCCTTACAGTCACAGTAAATCCTTAGTTGATTCATGGTTAATCCATGGTAATAAATGTTTCTGTAGTACATTGTTTAATTAGTTAAACCTTTGTTTTTTGACACAAACTGTGGATCTTTTTTATTCAGTAGGCTTTTTGCATGCAAAATCCATTGCGTTAAGGCCCTTTAATATCTGGATCATTCCATGAATCCAGCCGTCCCTTGAGATTTCGAAAGTGTGCCAGAGGCTGGAGACACCTGCAACCACTCCATCATTGACCTTATGTGGTCTAATCTGGGTTAGAAGTCTTTTAGGGCCATCGGGACCCCAGAACTTCATGTAAAGATGCACTTTGTTTTTAGAGAACCAACTCAATGATTGATTTCTGTGCTACAAATAATGCTTAGTTTTTCCTCTTGTGCTATATTTTCTGTGATGAACTCCTTTTAAGAACATTTTTTAGAGTTGCCTAAGGACCCAGTTACATTTACAAGTTGTTTGGGAGTTTCACGGAGGTGGTTGTACATCAGAACTTGTCTGCAGATACGTTGAAACGTGCATTCTGGAGTTCAGCCCTTTGCAAAATGCTTTATCACAAAACTGCAGAACCGCAGGCCAAAAACTGTCAGATAAAGACAATCTATGCAGTAGAAAATATTGCTGCCGCTGCAAAGTTTATATAGCTGGTTATTGTCATCATTTTATGTGGCACCAGACAGCAGCGTCAATGTGACTGTGATTTTACTAGCCTGTTAAATTAAATCATTTTCCTTTTTATGAGTGTGATAGAATTAAAGTTAAACAAGTATTTAGTGGTTTGCATCGATTTGATTCTTCTTGATTCTAGTTTGAATAACAGACTTGATCAAAATTAAATCTAGAAAATAAAGTTTAGTAGCTTTACAGCTGAAAAACTGAGTTTTATCGTGCTGTCTACAGACTCATCCATAACTACTTTTTGTTAATATATATATATATATATATATTAAACTGCTCTGTTAAATTACAAAAAAATATATAAACACTATTAAAATATTTAAGGGCTGTTGATTTTACACATTAATTTGGTGTGATTAATTATGGAAATAATAACATGTTTTTTACTAATGACATGTTTTTTAATAATTTTTTTTATTTTTTATTATTAATAATTTATTAATGCATTTAATGTTTTATTAATATTTATTCATGCATTTTTAGTAATATATATGAATTTATTATCGGGGAAAAAACATGTATATTATGTTTTTGAGCAAAGGGATAAAACATTTTAAAGGGATAGTTCACCCCAAAAAAATGAAAATTATGTCATTAATTACTCAAAATATCTTGTGTTCTAAAAATGAACAAAGGTCTTATGGATTTGGAACAACATGAGGGTGAGATATTGCTGCCGCTGCAAAGTTTATATAGCTGGTTATTGTCATCATTTTATGTGGCACCAGACAGCAGCGTCAATGTGACTGTGATTTTACTAGCCTGTTAAATTAAATCATTTTCCTTTTTATGAGTGTGATAGAATTAAAGTTAAACAAGTATTTAGTGGTTTGCATCGATTTGATTCTTCTTGATTCTAGTTTGAATAACAGACTTGATCAAAATTAAATCTAGAAAATAAAGTTTAGTAGCTTTACAGCTGAAAAACTGAGTTTTATCGTGCTGTCTACAGACTCATCCATAACTACTTTTTGACTTAGCTTAGTTTTTCTTCGATTTCTCTTCACACTGAGGCTGCAAAGCAAAGAAGTGCATGGTTAGTTTGGCTCTTGAGATGATAAGTGAGAAGGAGACATGACACCATTGCGAATCGATTGAACACTGCATTTTGGGGAATTAGGGGCCTGATTGCTTTTGTGTATATCAACCTCAGTTCTTAGAGCATAAAGACCCAAAGACACTTTCTCCTTTCATGAAGTTCTGATGAGATTTCTTACAACCCTGTGAGTGCAGACTCATCATCCTCTTCAAATAGACACTATTTACTTAATTTATTTTGTTACATAAATACTCTCTGAAATACTTCATTCTGATTGATCAATTCAGCAGTCAGATGTTTCCTAATATTCTTTATCGTTCATATCAGTGCTGTGCATCAGTCCGTTCATCTGGGTAACTAAAACCACTGCTACTTTTATGTCTTGTATCACAGCATGGACTCGCGTCCTTTTGTATTTCATAAAAACGCTATTTTGCATCTAAGTTATCATAGTGAAAAATACCTCTAAGGACCTATGTAACTTTTTGTCTGTTTTGGTAATTCTAGTACTTCAATGTACTTATTTCAGTTCATTTTAGTATAATTTATCATTTTAATTTATGTTTTTTAGTTTTTCATCTTGTATTTATTTTTTTTTTTTATATTTCAATAACCAAAGACAATTTTTAATAGTTTTAGTTTTGGTCAACAATAACAACAATGATAAGTGGACATTTAGATAATGCACTGGATTTATAAAGTAATTTCACTCAAATCAGTGTTTGGCTTATCTTACACAGGTTTTATTGAAGTTTATTGAGTTGTATTGTTTGTTTTGGTTGTAATGTGCCTGTATTTCCTTTTGCAAATGGCCATTCCTTGTCAAAATGTGCAGTTTCCCAGATCGCAGTAGTAAACATTGAGTTGTTTTTTATTCTGACATTTGTCTCTGACGCAACATTTGACTTCTTTCTGAACCTCTTTTATATCCTCAAGAAGTGTTGTGGTCTGCTGATTTGTTTGTATCTTGGGAACACTAAGAATAAATAAAACTGAACTGAATTGTTTGTATATTTCAGCATCTCAGAGATCAGTGTTGATTCAATCAATGGCTAGTATGTTGTTTGTTGTTGAGAGAACCTTTTTTAGCCCATGATTTTTGAATTTTCAGAGATTGACACTGGTGTGTGTTTGCTGCAAAATGTGTGGTTTAACATGAAGGATTTGTATGATTTTTATGATTCATACATGTGTAATTTTATGATTCATACTCTTTGCACTCTCAGCCCAAGTTTGGCACAGAGCAGCAGAACTGCTGTTAGAGCGCAGAAGCTACATAGTTCTCATACAAGTACTGGTAGTAAGCCAAAGCTCTGTGTTTGTGCTGAGGCTCAAAGCAGGACAACAGCTGGACCCACTGCCCCAAATAAGTCTCCGCTGAGTTAAACAAATGAATAAGTGGCCTTGCTCTCCATCGCGACAGCATGAAAGATGACACTTACCAGGAAAAGGAGCTTCCTGTGCCATGTTGAAACCCGGTTGCTTAGCTCTCCCTGGTAGTGGGCACTGACCAGTGGGTTGCCCCCGTCTCTGTCTTATCAGCAGTGCTGCAGACGCTCACCTTGTCAACGGCTTGCTGAAGAAATGCCTGGAGCACCTGGTGCTATCTCTACTCACGGCTGGCCCCCTCTGTCTCGCACGTTAAGAGTGGGATCGCTTCCAAACATCCGCTATCGAATTGCGACACTAGTGGGTTAAGTGATTAAATTGTCAGTTTTATCTGGAAGTGCTTTCATCGAGTGTTCTCATGTCACATTAAAGTGGAGGTGAGTGGTTACTGCACTCACACAGAGTCAGCTGACACATGCACCCTGCAATTAAATACAACTTACAAAATAATTACATATTTGATTAATAAACTGCTCTGTTAAATTACATTAAAAATATATACACACTATTAAAATATTTAAGGGCTGTTGCTTTTACACATTAATTTGGTGTGATTCATTATGAAAATAATAACACGTTTTTTTATTAATGACATGTTTTTTAATTAATTTGATTAATTTTTTATTATTAATAATTTATTAATGCATTTAACACATCCCAAGGGTTATTGAGCGTATAATATAAAACATTTTAAAGGGATAGTTCACCCCAAAAAAATGAAAATTATGTCATTAATTACTCAAAATATCTTGTGTTCTAAAAATGAACAAAGGTCTTATGGATTTGGAACAACATGAGGGTGAGTAATTATTGACAAAATGTTCTTTTTGGGGTGAACTAACCCTTTAAATTTCTAGAATGAACTGCTACTTTGTTTAGAAGTGTTTTTTTTTTTGTTGTGTCTTATGCACCCAGGACTGCAACTGCCACTCAAAAGCAGAAAGAAAAAAAAAACATACAAAACCATGACATGCCTGGTGGGATGAATTCTACATTACTGTGTTGCACTCCAAGCAAAATACCTCATTAACTCTATTGATTGCTCTTGATAAGTGCTGTAGATTTATTTTATCCCAGCCAGGCCTTCATTGTCCAGGCTGCAGCGTGGGTGCATTATAGTTTACAGTTAATTGAATTCTATGACTTGATAAGCTCCCTCGTTTCCCTTGAAAAAGATTGATGTCGCAGCTGTTGCCTGGTAATGCAGAGTACATTGAATGAAGGCCTCTGTTTAATTTATTCACTTACTGAGCGTATATCAGCAGAGGCAGAGCGCACCTGACTGGCAGCTCGGCTAATTCGGCTTACTTTTGCAACTCGATGATGTTCTGTGAATTTCCGCCACATTAGAGGGACAAGACTTGAAATGTTGACAACAGAAAGTCGCCACATGAGCTTCTGAAAGTCCTTCAATCAGCTTTGCTCTGGTTTATAGGCACTCTGTGCAGGGTTGAGATATGGGCTGGGTTTTTTTTTGTTTGTCATTCAAAGCAAAGTAGGCAACACTCTTCCGCTCGTTAAAAAAGGCTCTGGAATATTTTTGTCCTCTCAGCTTCCCGTCTCTCAATGCATTAACAGTTGTGCTTGTGTATTTGTTGATATATTGCAAATTACTGCTGTTTTGCTTTAAGTGGGCCTGTGTCCCGCTCTTGTTGCTGTGGTTTTGCTCTCATTCCTAATGTGTCTGTTCTCTAACTCCTTTGACTCTATGAAAGAGCCTTGGAAATGGCATAGAAATTGTCTCTCACCCCCTCCAGATCTGAATGCTGCTTTTTTTATTATGTGATCTGCTTCTCTGTGATTAAAAAGGGATGAAAGATAGCATTGTTTAAGAGTGAGAAATAAAAAAAATCTTAACAGCCACTCTTTGTTTGTCATAATTATGCTGTTTCCTCTTAGCCTGCTGGCCACATGGAAAATAATATGTAGCATCAAAACAGAAGACTTGCTGAGAGCTACTTGTTACTAAGTGATTTCTTTATCGCCGTCTCTCTGGATTTCTCCCGCAGTGTTGCTGAGGGAGGAGGTGGCTCAGTTGCAGGAGGAGGTGTACCTCCTCAGGCAGATGAAGGACATGTTGAGTAAAGACCTGGAGGACTCGCACGGCGGCTGCTCGGCTGACACACTCTCTGCCGCCGAGCTCAAGGTGCAGCTGGGGGAGAAGGAGCAGGAGCTGGAACGTGCCAAGGAGGCCTTACAAGGTCTGAACCCCAATCACAAAGCTAATATTGCAGGATTACCAGAGAAATCCCCCGTGTGCTGCTGAAGCGCTTCACTCTCCCTAGACACATCAATACTGCCCGAGTTTACTCAAAATCATTGTTTCAGTAATAGAGATGGGTCATGGTGGGCATCCAACTATGGAACTAGTCGATAAGTGAGGTTGACTAGTTTACAAAGAAAGAATTTACAAAAGCTTTTATTTACAAAAAATTCTCCTAGTTACAATTACATAGACTCAAGTAGCAAGTATCAAGTTGCAATTCAATACAAATCAATAAAGTGTAAAAATTTATTTGTCTTCAAAAATGGTACATAGAGCATCATTACAGCACCAAGTATTTTCACAGAAAGAAAGAAAGAAAGAAAGAAAGAAAGAAAGAAAGAAAATAGAGCTGGACGATCTGACCTAAAATCAAAATAACTGAATATATTACCTTGATTAAAATTAATGAACGATTATTCTATTTGCTTCTATTATGCTAAACTATTAAAGATGGGATATTTTTTCTAATGAAATTGTGCATTTCTTATCTTTGTGATTTTAAAATAATTGAAGGAAACAAACTATTTATGGTTATATATAATATTTCGAACAATTGAAATCAAAGCACACATTTCTTGAAATCAAAACGTCTTATGAAAAAAGTTTCAGTTTGAATGTAAAAAGGATATTTTCACATTAAAAATCTGTAAAAAGCAGTTCTATGTTGCTTCCATGCCGCTGACGGATGGAGTTACGTGACTGCACATGCTGTAGTATGTTTTTAAGGGGAAAGTCAGGGTTTCCAATTTGGGCTGCTGCCACGGTTTGTTTTTTAGTCCGTTTTTTTTATTTTTTTTATTAAAGCGATCTTAGTGCGATTTTGACAGGGGAAATCTCCGGGGGAAAACGCACTTGGGTAGTTTTGGTCTAGTTTTGAATAGCAATCGGGCTTGTTTTCTTTCGCAGACCTGGAAACCCTGGGGAAAGTATTAACAGGATTGAAAAAAATGAAGAAGAAAAAAAAACAATGTGGACAAAATTATGTCGATTAGAGGTTCTGAATTTCGGTTTCGATTACTTTTCAATCAGTCGTCCAGCCCTAACAGAAAATGTAATATGTATTTATGAAATCTTATAATAATCACACATATTACTATTAATAAACTAATAATAATAATAAAATGTATGATTATAAAATTACATAGTATGTTTTTTTCTATTTCTGTATAAAGCTGTATTACTGATGTTGTTTGTGAAGAGGATGGAAAACAGTTTAAAGATGAAAGAAATGCCATCAAAAGAGAACTTTCAAGTATGTGTGAGGCGTGTATTTCAGTTGAGAGCATAATAGATGCCTTTTCTACCTGTCACCAGATACTTTAATGTGTGTGTGTGTGTGTGTGTGTGTGTGTGTCCATTCTGTTGGGGTCTTAAACCTGAATACACACAGACTCATGGGGACTCGTGTCACGGTGGGGACCTAAATTGAGGTCCTCACGGGTAAGCAAGCTAATAAATCACACAGAATTCCGTTTTTTTTAAATCTAAAAATGCAGAAAGTTTCCTGTAAGTGGTAGGTTTAGGTGTAGGGTTGGTGTAGGGAGATAGAATATACGGTCTGTACCGTAGAAAAAGCATTACGCCTATGGAGAGTCCCCACAAGGATAGCAAACCAGACGTGTGTGTGTGTGTGTGTGTGACCAGACGTGTGTGTGTGTATCTTATCTGCTATCTGTTTATCTGGTGTGTAATGCTCTTTTAGTGTATTTGAGAGACTTGTATAAACAGAGGACATAAGCACTGGAAGAAAGAGTTGGGTTTTGATATATAACGTCATTCGTTTAGAAGTGTGTCTTATCAGTGTGTTCCTGCAGTGTGAGCTGGAGGTGCTTTCAGAATGGAGTGTGAAGGGAGGGTTTTTGAAATGTGGTTTATGACAGCAGTAAACTCAAGTGCTGCTGACGTATAAAAGTGTCATGGCAACTATTTTGTTTTAGCTGTAAAGTGATGATCAATTTATATGCGCTCAAAAGTTTGGAGCACTATGTTTATTTTTTATTCAGCAGGGATGCATTAAGATGATCAAAAGAAAATATTTATATATAATTCTCTTATTATTCAGTATATTAGAATGATTTCCGATTTCATGATGATAAAATGAATGCAGCTAGCATAACAAATAATTTACTCAATGGAAATATATCATATTAAAATCATCTCAGACTTTTGGTATCATGACAATACTAAGCACAGTTTAAGACATTGTTGAGCTCTTCTGAATCACACGAGATGACACCCTAGACGTCCTAGTAATCTAGATAACCTGCATTTTTCTCAGGAGAACAATCTGAGAAGAAAGTCTACATTTGCTCTCCATTTAATCTCCTTTTGTAAAATGTTTCACCTGAAACGTGTTGGTGCGGTCTTAAAAACAAGTGTTGTTTTGTTTAATATTTTGTTATCTAATGTATTGACATTCTTATATTAATGTTTTTAAATAAATATCTTTAACAGATAACTTCAGCCAGTTAAACGGTTAATTCTTTTGTCTCGAGGCTAGAGTTACATTAACAGAACAGCAGCTGTCAATATACAGCAAACCATGACATCATATTTTAGTCTGTACATGTCTCAGATATCACAGTGTTCACCAAAGTATCTAAAAGGAATCACATCAAAATATTATCTAATGTTTCTTCAACACTTCTAAAAGAGATCTCCTGTACATTGAACACCCTGCACTCAGTTTTGACACACTTTACACTAGGTCAACTGTGTTACTTGACACTTGTCATTTAGTCTGTAATGTAACACCTGTTGTACTTAAACAGGAGTTGGAAGCAACCTGCCAGTTTATTAAAAATATTCCACACACGACAGACTGCGTCAAGCACAGTTTTCAGCAAACTAAACCGTATTTGGCTCATTTTGGTGCTTGTGGAGTAAAGAGAAGATGGGTTAGAGGGAGAAGTGATGGGTGGCAGGGTGCATGTGTTCTCATGAATGTCAACGCTCTCGAATGATAGTGGAAAAACGGGTTTGACTGTGGAATGAGAAGCCTTCTTCAGTTTGAGGGGGGTAGAGACAGTTGCCTCAAGTAAAATAAATGATTTACTTTGTCTAAGCTGCAAGAGAACAAACCTGAGCACTCTTAAATGAAATGTTAATAAAAGATATTGAATTGTTATGAGGTGTTACGCCTCACACTCCTCTCAAATTAAAACCTGAATGCATTTGTGTTAACTGTTAATTATTTTATAACAAACAACACAAATGTCTTTTTTCCGTGCGGGATGTTTTTAGTGGAGCATGGTGCCCCCTGGAGGCTGTTTTGAGCAGTGCACTGCGCTATTTTTTTAACTACAACTTTTATTTATGCTAGTCATAATAATAAAACAAAAGACTTAAATCCAACAATAAAGAATGCCTATTTTTAAGTAAGACACAGACACACAGGGTAATGCATCATTTTATATTTCTACAGCTCTTATTTGACAGATAGGGGTCAGAGGACAAACCGCAGACGCATGTCATACAAGGGCACAAAGCCTGTATTTGTGTTGCAGCCACACTGCAAAAATGATGAAATATAAATGTTATGATCTAGGAAATACTCCGATTTTTATATACTTGTAAGATGTGCTAAAAGAGAACATTATTACTGCATTTATGAATCTGATTGTGCATGTTTGTGTATAGCTATGAAGGGCGATCGGAAGCGATTGAAGGCAGAAAAGGCTGACCTGGTGAACCAGATGCAGCAGCTGTACACAACACTGGAGAGCCGAGAAGAGCAGCTCCGAGACTTCATCAGAAACTATGACCAGCACAGAAAGGTGACATGCATTACCTGTGCATTAAATTCACCACTGACACTTTATGTGCGTCATCTTCTGACATAATCTTTCAAAAATGAAATCTGTCAATCCAACATTAAACCTACCGTGCTGTAATTATTATTTAATCTTTTTCTTTTTGTTCAGGGTTACACTCGATCATTTTAGATTTACAAAGAACAATTAATTTAGCACTGGCTGATATGATCTTTTGTCAGGAGTGTCAGTCAAATATACTATTTATCATATATCTTTGCTTGTATTATTTATTTGTGTTGCTTTCATCACTTGTTTAACTGAAGATCAGTAAGATGATTTTTATGCATTTAGTTGTATGTGCAATATATAGGTAAACATTAATTCAACAGTATGGATCGTCATACAAATGGATCGTCAGTTTCTTGAGCGTGTATGCATGTTACTCATGTATAACGGACCGTCGCTGACTGTGTGCTGTCCCTACAGGAGAGTGAGGATGCGGTAAAGGCTCTGGCTAAAGAGAAGGACATGCTGGAGAGAGAAAAATGGGACTTGCGCCGGCAGAGCAAAGAGGCCACAGAACAAGCCAGCGTCCTGCACTCCCAGATAGACATGAAGGAGAACAGAATCAAAGAGCTGGAGGCAGAGCTCACTATGGTGAGATAGCATCTCTCTTCATCTGTCTCTCTCACAGACGTACACTTCCACTTCCCACAATGCCATAAACACTTACACCTCTTATCTAGTCTCAACTCATTCTCTATTGGCGGTTTGCATCTCTTATCATTTGAGGCTCTCAAATTACGTCTCAGTGGCTCAAACTGCAGATATATCCGACTCTAAATTCATCAGTTAAGATCCATAGATGGATCATGGAACCCCAACTGCATTGTGCAATTTTACATTTTGCTGGATTGGCAGTACGATGTGTAAACAGCCGTATGGACTCATGCAGTCACACAAAAATCCCCATGAAGAGGCACATGGCTGTCAACAGTGCAGTAATAGCATCATTACTCACTTCGTCTGCGTAATCTGTTGTGACCCACCAGTACACACACACACACACACACACACACACACCATCTCAAACGTACTAATGATTTCACTCCCACTGAGATTTTGAAATCCACTGTTTTTCACCCTGAGCGATCTGATGGGTTAGATGTTTTATAAGCTTAAACATCTAGATACTGAAAAATGGTAAAAAATGTCAACTTTATTGATATACAGGGGCATCCAACGTCTGAGTTCACATTGAACATTTCTTTCTTTTTCCAGATAAACCTGGAATTAATCAAAGTTTTGGTTTTATAATAATAAATGTTGTAATATTAGGAAATATTTAACAGTACTTTAAATAATT